>NC_133532.1:109068342-109368342 GCF_048544455.1 Silene latifolia | reverse complement strand
CGTGCTTGAACATTCGACCACGTAAGCTCGGATCCTTCTGAGTACCAGCCTCGTTTGCATGACCAACCAATTTGACCAACTCCACCATAATCAACTTAATTAATTTAATCGTTTTCCTCTTACGAGGGTACTTTCTTTGCATTCGCGTCGAGCATCACTAATAGATATCTTAGTCCTTCTCGTTTCGTCAAACATGTAAGTCTGAGGGTGTATAATCTCTCTTTTATTTATTGTATCGTATCTTATTGTACTAATTAATGTAAGATTTATGTCGAAAACACCTCTTAAAACCGATTTCTAAAACCGTGCTTTAAAAACCCTTTTTATGGATTTTCAGAAGACAAACCGTCGAGAAAGGACGCAAAGAATCGCCTGCACCTCTTGAAGGAGCGAGTTCTTGCGCGCCTCTTCGTGAGGGCCGCAGATTCTCGCTTCCTTTCTTCTTCCTTCGTCCTCTGTAATTCCGTCTTGTTTAATTTGTTTCGTTTGTTTCTTTAATTCTTTGACATAATAGTATGTTATTTCGCATGTATATTATCATCATCATTAACACGTTTTATTCATCATTAATCCGACTTAAATCCCAAGTAATTAATATTTGCGGGTTTTCGTCATTAAACTCAATCCGGGTTTTAGAGGTTCAATTCATCAATATTGAGTTTCTGGAATTCGATCATTGACATATTTTCATCTGTTTATTCACATATTCGTCATTAATTTGGTGTTAATCCATCGTATTTAACTTAATTAGTTTGTATTTATTATTAATCGATCGTTCATTCATGTAATTAATTCGTTTAATTCCGTCTCATCCATGTTTTATTGCTTTATGACCATCAATCACATGTAAATAACCTGTTAATTACTTTCATCCGAGTAAATAATTTAATCGATCATTAAAATTACCAATTAATATTAACGGCTTGCAATTCCGGCATCACAGCCAGAACTGAGCCAAGGAACAGACGCAGCGTCTGCTGCGCCTATTCCAAAGGACGCAGCTCTGCTGCGCCTGTTCCTGGCTGAGTTCTGTCTCTGAACTTCCGTTGCTGCCTTAACCTAGTTTAATTAGCTTACGTATTAATTAACTATTATCCGTATTATTGCGCTGATTTGTTCGGTTTATTCTTTTATTCTTTTTTCCAAATTATCCGTTTTAGAGGTATTTTCGACATAAATCGCCTATCCAATGTAATTATTGTAATTTTCATTATTGTAATTTTATTTATTGTATTTATCATATTTCTCGTATCATTTGTATGTTTTCACATGTAATTGAACATTAAATCTCGACTTCGACATTAATTGTATGCTAATTAATTGTTCACCGACTTAGCCTAATTCTCACATGTTAGGATTAAAACTTGGATGTTGCATTGCATGCATATAGCCGATGATAAATCAAGTACGAATAACTTCCCTAATCATTAGTAGAGGCCGCTATCGAGGCGGGCGGGATTAGGTGTTCGATCAAAAGAGCTTCCTAATACGTACCCTCACCCCTTAATCCAGATCTCCGTGAACACCCGCGTTCATTGGCATCCACGAGAGTCATTCTAGACATAGAATGCTAAGGGTAATGATTGCTTAGTGTTCATGTCTCTACTTTATGTCTTGACATGACATGAGTTATTCGAACGGTTCCAATTTCCCATAAAAATTGGTGGCGACTCCAACAAAAATGCAAACGCTTGTTTCTCTTTCCTCCCAAGCGCCTCCGTGGGCCTCCGCTGTCCACAGTTTGGCGACTCCACTGGGGATAATACACTTACGTGTAGTAAGGGTGAAACTTGAACAACGTTAGGGAATAATTTGTACAAGACAATTGTCGATTTTCATAACTCGGTCTTCCTAGACCGTTTATTCGGCCTTCCTAGGCCCAACCCAACCCATTCGACCAATCGTCCCGTCTAAACGGTCCTAATTCTTATTTGGGCCTAAGGATGGATAGCGATTGACGTCATCCATACCATGATGCTTACTCTTGTTTGTATCAAGGGCCTTCACTACTTGAGGAAATGGACTAGGTATCGGCCTTACTCTTGTTTGGTACGAGCCTCTCCACAGACTTCGGGTTTGATGGTTCGGTATGGCAACCCACCCTTTAAACCAAAACCCTTCTAAATGCACTCAGCATCCCGTTATAATGCTTGTATAAATTTTTGTACCTTTCGTGATCACCGTTTCTAAACTAAACCATGACGATTTCAAAAAAAAATTCAAAAATCTTCTTTTTAAATGAAAATTTCGAAAAAAAAAAGAGAAAGAGGCCTAGGTTAGCGCAAAGCCCAGTCAAAACTCTGTCCTTTTGTCGAGTCAAAATTCGGGCTCAAGCCCATTTCAAAACATCACTTTGAGTCCACTCCTACAACTACACTATAGTTGATTAGGATACACATTTTCAAAAATCTTGTCCTTTCTTCAAAGCTCACTCAACACAAGTGGCACACACCCACTTCACGGGTCAAAACATTTCTTCTTTTAGCAAGTGTGTTAGAGTGGTCGATCGTGTTTTGATTCGTCATCGATCTCTTGTCCAGTTTTCAAGATGCCTGAAACAAGTGAGACAAACCTCCACCAACTTCAAGATGGTAATGATCGAATCCTAGCCGCGCTAGCCCAAATGCAAGTTACCCAAGACCAAGTCTATGACCGCCTTGAGACCATCGAGGGCCGGATCTATGCCGTAGAGGGGAGATTGCCCCCTCATGAAAGTGAAGTAATAGGTGACTCCGAGAATGAATCCAGGGATGAAAATCCTCTCATGGGGATGACTGTAGCTGAGAAAAGACTCCAATACTTAGAGGAGCAATTGATGTACCTTAAGGGGGATGACATTTATAGGGAGAACAATCGTAAGTACGAGGCCGTCAATTCCAAATTGCCAACCAACTTCAATATGACGGATATCCCTAAATTCAAGGGGCACGAGAACCCTTTAAACCACATTCGTGCCTTCAAGGATTATATGTCTATCAAAGGCATCAAACCCGAGATGTTCTTAAGGATCTTTCCTTCATCTCTTGACACTATCCCAAAGCAATGGTTCTACTCTTTAGATCACAAGAAGATCGCTACTTGGGAGGATGCCGCAATCGAGTTTGCTAGACAATATGCGGATAATGCCGAGATCCAAGTTAACATGCGCACTCTGGAGGTTCTTACCCAAAACGACAAAGAAGGATTCACCAACTTCCTAAGTAGGTGGAGGAAGACTAGTACCCAACAAGTTGAACGCCCGGATGAGGCAACCCTTGTGGAGAAGTTTGTGGATAATCTCAAACCCATCTATGCCAACCATTTGAGATATCAAAACATCAAAAGTTTCAAGGACTTAACCGTACTAGGGACAAGGATTGAAGATGACATCCGTAAAGGACTCTTGTCCAAAACGGTAGGTCGAGGATATCAAGGTTCAACAAGTCGTTCATACGGCTCTACTAGCAAGACAGATGAAGTTAACCTCCTCGAGCCATCCAAGAAAACTACCCCACCAAGGAAATTCACAAATCTTGGGGACACTTACTCCAACGCTCTAAAAAGATTAATGAAGCAAGGCAAACTTCAACCCATTGGGCCTACTCCCGAACCCGAAAGGAAATCCAAGTTCTGGGACGAGAACTCGTACTGTGAATACCATAGGGGCAAGGGGCGCGACACAGAAAAATGCTACAAGTTGAAAAATGTGCTTCAAGACATGATTGAAGATGGTCGATTGCCAATACCGTCGGGAGGTAAACCCAACAACACTCAGAATCCTCTTGGACTTCTAGTGATTACAAGTGACAAATCTATCTTAGATTGCTCACACCTCATTTCTCCAGTCGAAAATGATATCCATGCCATCGAGAATGAAGGTTTCTATTCTACCATCTCCCCTACCATTTCTGACTTCATCACATGGGCGAGGAGTGTGGATAGACAAGTTTGGGAATTAGAAAATGTAGTGACAACTTTACATGATCCCAACGCAACACCCAAGGAGCATGTGCCACTAATCTTCTCTCAAAATGCCACTATGCAAGAAATAGTCACCATAGTTGATAAACTAGTCGACCAAATCATACGACTAGAGGATGACATCATGAAAATGAGGCAACTAGCCACGATCCATGGGGTTTGGGCCGATGATGATGAGGACGAGTATCTCATTGAAAACTCCCTAGTCAAAGAAATAGTCCAAAATGGTGAAGACCACGACGTGGATCACTTAACTCGTTCGGGCCGTCCATATCAAAGCACTACTCAAAATGGTCCAACTAACGTTGTCACACCAAACGACAACGAAGATGACTCCACTGATCATTTGCTCAAGCAATTACAGAAGACAAAGGCTGATCTTTGAGTCTGGCAATTGGTAGCAAGCTCATTCCCACATCGCCAAGCTTTACTGCAAGCTTTGGCCAAACTAAATGTAGCACATAACTCCACTCCTGAAGTTGTAGTCAACTTGGTCTTCTAAGAATCACCGAGGCTAAGTAATCCTATTACTTTCTCAGACGAAGATTTGCCACCTTTTGGCGCTAGTCACAACCTAGCTTTATACATCACTGTCATTTGTCTAAAGAAAAACGTGCCAATGACCTTGGTAGATGATGGCTCTGCGGTCAACGTCATACCCCTCAAAACGGTATACAAATTAGGCATGAAAAAGTCGGATTGGACCCCTACCAATCAAGGTGTTTGCGCATATGATGGTACATGACGAAAGGTAGTAGGACTTGTTAACCTAACCATAGCCACAGGGCCAGTCGAGCGAAAGGTTAACTTCCAAATAGTGGACATCGAAGCTTCTTTCAACATACTTCTGGGAAGACCTTGGATTCACACTTCCAAAGCGGTGACATCCACTCTCCATCAAAAGATCAAGATCCCACTAAATGGCAAAGTAGTGACGTTCACTTCGTCACCCATCAAAGCAATAATCGAGAAGAAATCAAACAATCAAGTCCTTATAGACCCACTATACGAACTTGGGGACTTCCAAGGCGTAGGTGTCATAGAAAGCGAATTGGCACCTTTATACTACAGTCCATACTCTAACTTGGTGGTCAACCACATACTCAAATCTCAGGGATACTTCCCTGGAATGCCTTTGAATCCTATTCGAAAAAACACCTTTGCACCAAACAAGGAAGGCAACTCAAAGAGGATACCACTTGGACTAGGATACAAACCCACTAAAGAGGAGGTTCTCGAAATGCTTGCTCAAGTTCAAAACTGTAAGTATGTAGGAGTCCAAATGCGACCCTATCTCCCCACCTTAAATGGGTACTTTGTCAAGGAAGGAAGTCTAGAACTCTTTCACGGATTTCCCGAGCCTTGGCATTATCTCGAGAGGAAGCTAGCCGGAATCGAGATCTTTCACGATTGCTATTTCATCCCTCCAGAAACGGTTCCTACCGTCAAAACCCGTCAAGCACCTTGCTTAGACGAACAAGTTGTCAGTCTTTTATTTGGAGAAGATCGATTTGTTAGGGCCGCGCAGGATGAGATCATTACCCTGATACTTCAAGACGATCGCTTCAACCCCACCGCGTTAATCACAGAAACCAACGCAGGTCAGCAGAAAGGATGGAGAAAATCAATCAAGTGGACCAACAATCAAGGAAGACTCTTCAAGCTCACCACTGAAGAAGGAGAGATGTTCAAAGGAGAACCAGAAGACGATGAGTTCGAGTCGGAGTCAGAGTCAGAGTCGGAGTCTAGAGAAGTCAATAGAGAGTCTCCTCCTGTCGTCATCCCCACTCCCTTTGTTTCTCCTAGCTTAGCCTCGAGTAGTCACAGTAGTTCGGGAAATGTCCCAACCACTGTCCCTTTGCCGCCACTGACCATGGATCAGTTGGCTTCTTTGTTTTAACTCTACTCAAATTTTAATATGAATAAATCAGGTTCTGCTTACTCTTTGTGTTATCTTGAGTGCAATTCTGTTTACGATGATACTGAGGATGACCAAGACCCAGACTCGATCGAAATACCTCCCTACGTAGCCAAAGAAATATTACAGGAAGGGGAAGGGGGACCAGTAATAGAGGACACCGAACCCATTAATGTAGGAACCGAATTAGAACCTCAAGAACTTAGGATAGGGACTACCTTGAGCTCTACCGAAAGGGCCGATTTCATAGACCTCCTAAACGAGTTCAAAGATGTTTTCGCTTGGTCCTAAAAAGACATGTCAGGGATCGACAGGGATATCGCTGAACATAGAATCCCGATTAAGCCAGGTTTCAAACCTGTAAAACAGAAGCTTCGACGAATGAGGACAGAATGGGCTCTAAAGATTAAGGAAGAAGTTGACAAGCAATTCAAAGCTGGGTTCATCAAAGTTTCCGAGTATTCTGACTGGGTAGCCAACATAGTACCCGTACCCAAAAAGGATGGGAGAATCCGTGTTTGTGTTGATTTTAGGGACTTAAACAAAGCAAGTCCAAAAGATGACTTCCCTCTACCACACATCGATATATTGGTGGACAATACCGCAGATCACGCGTTACTATCCTTCATGGATGGGTATGCGGGTTATAACCAAATCAAGATGGCCATAGAAGACATGCATAAGACCGCCTTTGTCACTCAATGGGGAACCTATTGCTATACGGTCATGCCGTTTGGATTGATCAACGCCGGAGCTACATATCAACGCACCGCAACTACCCTCTTACATGACATGATGCACAAAGAAGTTGAGGTATACGTAGACGACATGATTGTCAAATCCAAGGATAGAGAAGGGCATATTGCGAACCTTCGCAAATTCTTCGCAAGGATACGAAAGTACAACATGAGGCTCAATCCTCAGAAATGCACATTCGGAGTAACATCTGGTAAACTCCTGGGATACGTTGTTAGCCAACGAGGTATAGAAATAGACCCTTCCAAAATCAAGGCTCTGATCGAAATGCCACAACCTCAAACAGAAAAAGAAGTCAGAGGATTCCTGGGAAAAGTGCAATATATAAGTCGATTCATATATAAACTCACACCATGATTTGCGAACCTATCTTCAAGAAGCTCAAGAAAACAGACCACACCATATGGGATGATGATTATCAGAAGGCATTTGACCGAATCAAAGAGATATTGGCTAAACCACCAGTGCTCATGCCACCTCAACGAGATCAACCTCTTGGTTTATATCTCACAGTAACCGAAACCGCCATGGGTGCCATGCTAGCTCAAACTGTAGGAAGTGAAGAAAGAGCTATCTACTACCTTAGTAAGAAGTTCTTGGAGTACGAGTGCAAATACTCACAACTCGAAAAGACATGCCTCGCTCTTGTGTGGGCAACGAAGAAGCTACGCCACTACATGCTTAGCTACTCCGTTAGAATATACTCCAAAATGGATCTAGTCAAGTACCTCTTCGAGAAACCCATCCTCAACGGACGCCTAGCAAGGTGGACTCTGATGCTCTCAGAATTTGATCTCAAATACGTGCCGTTGAAAGTTATAAAAGGTCGCGCCGTCGCCGAATTCTTCGCAGAAAATTCCATCAATGACGCACAAACGATAGACACTTGGTCATTTCCAGACGAGGATATACTCCAAACTGATGTAGACTCCTGGGACCTGTACTTCGACAGAGCATCAAACTTAAGAGGATTTGGAATAGGAGTGTTGCTCATTTCTCCTGAAGGCGAGCATACACCAATCTCTGTCAAACTCGACTTCGAGGTGACAAACAACGCTGCAGAATACGAAGCTTGTCTCATTGGACTACAAGCGGCAGTGAGCTTAGGCATTAAAAACCTCCGAGTACATGGAGATTCATCACTGATCATCAACCAAGTTACATGATCTTGGAAAATTCGAAACAAAAGCCTCGCACCTTATCAAGCCAGAATAGACCAAGTTGCCCAATTCTTTGATCACGTGACATACCTACACCTACCTCGGGAAGAAAATCAATTTGCAGACGCTCTTGCGAAACTTGCATCTTTGATTAATACGCCAGATCACATGGTGGAAATGCCTTTGTGCATCGAACGACGGTCAGAGCCGGCCTATGTCCACCAAATCACCGATGAAGAGGAAATAGCGCAGGAACCCTGGTTCCAAGCAATCCTGAATTTCAAGCTCAACGGTACCTATCCACCGGATATGGACAAGAGGGGACAACGTGCTATACGCCTACTAGCTTCCCAATACGTTCTCATGCAAGGAGAATTATACAAAAGGACACCTCTTGGTATAATCCTACGTTGCCTTGATCATTCACAGGCACGAAAAGTGATGGAAGAAGTCCACGACGGAGAATGCGGTCCTCACATGAGTGAGCCCATGATGGCAAAGAAAATCACACGTTTGGGGTATTATTGGACCACAATGGAATCCGATTGCATCAAATACGTAAGTTATTGCCACAATTGCCAAATCTTCGGGAATGTACAACATGTCCCTCCTTCATTGCTCTATACAATGACGTCTCCCTGGCCATTTTCTGCGTGGGGAATTGATATAATCGGGAAGATAACCCCAGCCGGAACAGGAGGCCACTGTTTCATCCTAGTGGCAATCGACTATTTCACCAAATGGGTAGAAGCGGCTTCCTACACCAGTCTCACGGCTAAAAACGTGGCAAAGTTCATACAAAACAACATCATCTGTCGATACGGTTGCCCACATGAGATCATTAGTGATAATGGATCACATTTCCAAGCTGAGACCGAACAATTGCTAGCTAAATACAAGATTAGGCATCACCACTCTTCGCCCTATAGACCACAGACTAACGGCGCGGTAGAGGCGGCAAACAAGAATGTTGTCACGATTCTCAAGAAAATGATTGACAACTATAGAGATTGGCCAAACAAGATACTCTTCGCCTTGTGGGGATATCGTACATCTGTTAGGACGCTCACTGGGGCTACTCCTTTCTATTTGACCTACGGCATGGAAGCCGTACAACCAGTCGAGTTAGAGATACCATCCTTGCGTATTTTACTCGAAAGTCAAATCCCAGAAGCCGATTGGAAAAGGCATAGATATGAAGAACTCATCCTCCTGGATGAACGTAGGCTACGCGCTTTGCATAATGTCCAAACATATCAAGCACGTATCAAACGAGCTTTCAACAAAAGAGTTAGGCCAAGAAACATCAAGGAAGGAGACTTAGTACTCAAATCGGTTAGAGCTCTTTTACCTGTGGACCCACGGGGAAAATTCAAACCTAATTGGGCTGGACCATTTCTAGTCAAATCCATACTTCCAGGGGGTGCGGTTAGAATCACAGACCTAGACGGGAATGAGTTTTCAAACCCAACAAACCTTGACCAACTAAAACGGTACTATGCGTAGAATAGGAACAAAAATGCGCCTCGCGTAACCCCACGTGTCGCTCTTGTGGCACTAAATAAACGCCCCCGGCCTGTCTTCGAAATAAGCCAATGTCACTGTGCTCTTGCATTTTGACAAATTTATCATCCTCATATCATCAAATAAACTAAATTCGCACCTTCAGAGTAAGCAAAAAGCTCATGCTTATTTTCTAAGTTCATCACAAGCTCTTGCTTAGAACAATTATTCTTTTACATTTAGTCGAACTACGCGCAAGGGTTTGATTTCATTTTTTGAGTGAATACGTAGGCAATCCTTCACAGGATACAACCCATTATATCTAAAATGTAAATAGAAGGACATTTGCATTGCATTTGGAATTCGACAAGAGTAATAAATAGAAAATCACAACGGTTTCATAACCATCTAACGTTTTTATTCCATTCATTCTAATAATAATAGTAAGCTACATAATAAAAATAAAATAGGCTAGGATTCTAAAAACCCCACCTTTTTATTACAACAATAAATAATAATAATAATAAATAATAAATAAAGACTCGGGCTATTCCTCCATCTTCCCCTTGCCCTTGTCATTCTTGTCATATTTCTTGTCACGACCTCGAGCCGGACGCTCTTGCGCCACTTCGGACCTAATCACCAACGGTCTTTCTCGAGGCCTGGACTTTCCATTCTTGCCAATCACCATCTCTACGATAGGAGAGGTCCTCGGTTTCTTCGAAGGATGAACGACTCGAAACCTGGCTTCTTCCTCTCCCTCTGTCAGATGCTTCTCTTTTTCCTTCTCCACCTCGCGCACCTTGTAATCAACGGGCTCGCGCTTCCTCAACCTCTCACGCTCTTCCAGAGTAGTAGCCTTCCTCCATCGCAGATAAGAATCCGACACCCACAAGGCATTTGCAGAAGAGTTCAAAAACCACATGTTTCTTTGAGCCCATTTGATGGCCCATTCCCTGCGGCTCTCCGTAGTAAGCGCCACAGCAGTCTGCGGGACGGTATCAAGCTTCGGGATCATCTGTTTCAGCCCAACTTGTCTCATCAGCCTTTCCGGGAAAATGCACACCATAAACTCCAATCCAGGAATGCGCACGGACCGAGTAGGATCCAAAGAAGACACTCCAGTGACAGATTTGAGATGCTACCATGGTACAATCCACCTAATCAAGGGACCATCATCGCTCTTCAGCTTGTTCTCCCAATAATTGCAGACTCGGGTGAAGTCCACCATGTAAAGCCTAGTCCTCATTGCAATTGAACGAGCATGATAGGAAGGAACATGAACTGGGGGCTCGATCAATCGGAGCCATTCCATAAGCCAAACCTACCAAAAGCGGGTATTAGACATAAAAAAAAAACGAAAACAAAAGGAGAGAAAGAAAAAATGTCTTTTACCTGCAGAATGACGAGACTTCCCAAATACGGTAGGTCACGGTTGGCTTTCCTATTATCCAATCCCAAAAGAATCTCTCCTAAGCATAAACAAGCTGGGCTCCTGCGCAGCTCCATTTGCTCAACAAGGCCCAGAAGACGGGGATCACCTCTCAAGTCTTCATCAACATGCCCTTGGAAGACATACACATGTAATAAGCAAAAGCCAAATGCCCTCCGCCTAGCAACATGAGAAACGGTGGGGTCGGCCCTGTTAATAAATCGGTCTATGAAGTCCAACATTTGCACTCCCTTCGAAGTCACTAGACGGTCCACCTCGAGTCTAGTCAACCCAAGCAAATCTCTAAATTTGCTCTTGTACCCTTGCGAAGTAGAAGGAATGGCAGGCAAGTGTTCGGGATCCCACCCACCAATAGCAGCAATTTCTTCAGGAAATGGGCAAATATCTCCTCCAGGGAACGCAAAAACATGGTAATTCGGGTCCCAATAATCGAGACAAGCATCCAAAAACGGTTTAACAACCTTGACGAGTTTTAAACTCAACAAAGACCCAAAATTATAAGCACCCATATCATGTTTCTCCATGTTCGAAAATTCGTTGGTCCATTCCTTCAAGCGAATCTCCAAAGTATTCATGATGAAAAGATTATTTTGAGAATTTTGTGTAATTAGACGAAGCAGAGACGGAAAAATTGTGTGAATAAAAGCTCCATCGACGTTTCTATTTATACTAATTTATGTTTCCAAAAATCCGCCAGAATAGAACAACTTGGGAACAGCGCAAAGACTGCCGCGCCTCTTCAAAGGGACGCAGCTCATGCTGCGCCTCTTCCTCAGCTTCACTTCTGTGATTTTCCGCGTTGGATCTTTCCTAATTCCGTGACGAATAATTTCCTATTCCTACGGGTTATTATTTTGGCAAATACAAGGAAATTATCGTATTTCGTGTTTCCTAATTCCGCGGGCACATATTTTGAGACGACATCGACATTTTCGCCGTTTTATCACACTTGCACATTTTCATTTTAAGAAATAATTTTCATTTTAATTCTTTATTTTTAGGAAATAATTTTCATTATAATTTAATTCATTTCAAAATGTATATATTTATTTCATTTATATTTCTTTTATTCCTTTTTTTCATTTCATTTCTAACTTATAGGTTTCTATTTTTTTTTCCTTTTTTTAGGGGGTAACCCTCCCTACCGTCCGGTCATTTCCGGCAAAATTTTTGCATTTTTTTTGCATTTTTTTGAGTCTTTTGTTTGACGCTAATTCAGGCCATATGTATATACAAATGTATGTTTTGCGTGATTTCTATGTAAATTTCGGCAGCATGACGGCGTAAACCGTCATCTACCAAACCTGTTCAAAGCTAACCTGCAGATACAAGCAACGCAACCTAGCAGCAAAGGCACTCAAGCCGTCGTATATACAACCAAAAAGGGAAATGTACAATAAACTGGGGGCTCAAGCCCCAAACAAATTCCAGAATGTTCGAAATCAAGGTCCAAATGTACAACCGTGCAAAATACAGCAAACAAACAAAAACCAAACAAAACTACTGCTGGTCGCCCTCCAGCTCTGCAACTCTTGCCGCAAGAGCGGCAATCTCGGCGTCTCGAACCTCAAGCTCCCTCAACAAGCGAGATGTCTCCTCCCGAGACTGAGCTAGCTCTCGCTCCAGCTCACGGTTCCCCTATAAACAACAAAATTGGCTCATCTCAATCAATTACAAGAAAAGTTGGAAAATCAAAAATTCAAAAATGAAATAGGCACAAGGTTCATACCTGACGGCCTCGACCACCGATAAGTGCCTCGACGGCAGTAGCTCGCAGCCAGTTGGCCACCCTCCACAACGCCACGAACCGAGACGGCGCGACCTGCATTTTCAAAGAAGGAGTTCTCAATAATCGAACAAACCTAATCAAATGTGTTCTTACACAAAAAGTTATGCAAAATTAGAGATCTACCCTCCGAATCAGATGCTGCCAGTCGTCCAGGCCAGCATCCGCCACAGCCACGTCAAAGTCACGCAGCTCGGAGATCGTCGTCCTCCCAATCGCGTCAGTGTACTCGAGGGTCTCGGGGTACTCTGGGGGCTCGATGCCCGCCGCCTCAACCTCCTACAAAGCCAAATGTTTCTCATTAATGGGTGATCTTTCATCATAGTTCTCAAAAGGAAATCAAGTAAAGAGGAAGAGTAAAAGATGCTCACTACTACCGGCCAGTACGCCAACCTCCCGTAGAGAAACGCCGAGTAGTCCTCGCCAGGAAGAAGGAGGGCGTCACCACTAGCGCCAGCCAAGTCCGCCTCCTTCTCCGCCTCAGAAGGCTCCCTGAACATCGTTCTAGGAGGATCGATGGGAACCGTCAACGCGTCCCGAGAACACTGACGAGCCAATCGCTCGGCCAAGTACCACACAGGACCCATCGACTTCCTCAACAGCAGCCGGCTCGAGCTCCTGGGTCGAAGGACCTCAACCATAAAAGGAGGCGTGTCAGCGTACTCCGCCCAAGGCTTGGGCACCCACTGAGACAAGACAAACAAGGAATCATTCTTATGATCAATTTAAAAGCAATAAAGAAGCAAAACAAATAAATATGAAATGCTTACGCTATCCAGTTGAAGAGCGTTCACGTCCCGCCGGTAGACGCAGTGAGAAGAACGCTTGCTCTTCGTCCTGCACATCACCCAATCCCTCACCATGGGATAGGCCTTCTCCAGCGGCTCCGTCCTCTTGGGCGCGAGGCTGGGGAAGTAGGAGTACACCCACGCCTATAAAGCAAGATAATCAATAATGATCTTTCAGGATTTAAAAAAAAAAAGGAATTAACTTTGGTCTAAAGGAAGGTTCATACCTCCAGCAGTAGTCCAGGTCCGACTGCGCCAGGAGAAGTCCCCTTCTCCATCAACTCCGGACGAACCATGGCCCTTATGAAGCGGATGAGGAGCGCAAAGCCAGCAGTAACCCAGTCCCAACGCCCTAGGGAACTCAGGTCAGAAAGGAAGGGAAGAAGCTTCGTACAGGGAGGAGGAGTCGTCTCCCTCCCGTCAATCGTCACCAGCGTCGGGCTCTTTCCCGCAAAATAGTCTCGAACGTAGGAGCGGGCACTGTGCCCTAAGATCGTGACGGCCTTCGGCGACGGGTTCCACCGATCAATCTCTCTCCTCGGCCGAGTCCACCCTCATGGCGTCTCCGCCACTCCACCTCCTCGGTCCCACACCGGACGTAAATCATGCCGTAGTCCTCCAAAGTGACTCCCACCTCACCAAAAGGCATGTGAAACGTGGAAGTCGTATCCCAGAATCGGTCCAAGAAAGCGCGGACCAGGCTAAGGTTAGCCCGAAGCTTCCGCTTCGCGATATCCCTTCATGCCTGCACCAAAGGACCGAACGCTCCGCGCTCAATCATGGCCCGCTCCTCCGCCGACAGTCGCTCGTAGTGCTCCATCGCTGTCGTATAGCCCGAGAATGACCTGATATTCCCGGCCTCCTGTTGTGATTTGAAACAAAAAGCTATCTTTAGTTTTGAATGAAAATTGAAAGAGATATGAACAAATGAATGAAAGGCGATGAGTTAGTGAATTCCTATTTACCAAGCTCTTCACCGTTCTGTAGGACAGGTGACCCTTTGCAGCCCACAGCAGGTGCCTACTCTCCCAAGTCTCAGCCCACGCAGGAGCTCCTCTCAGCTGACGACCGCCTCGTCCGACGTTGCCCGTCTCGGGGCCTCCTCCTCCTCAACAGCCTCCTTCTCATGGACCTCGTCCCCAGCAGCCATCACCGCGGCGGTGAAGGCCTGCTCTAAAGCCTCCTCGACAGTAGCAACGTCTATCTCCATGGGAGTCCTCCCCGAAGTAGAAGCCTCATCACCTGCAACATTAAAACAAATTTAGGCCGCGTCACGTAACGACAAGCCCTGGTTAGGAGTTTTTCGAGCTTTCGGAAGCCCTGAAATCGCTCTTTTCTCGCCATCTTTGGCCACATTCTCACCAACCCGATCACTCATGTGGTAATTTGGGTCAAGTCAAGTCTAATTTGAAGCCTAGTTCCGGGCTCAAGCCAAAATTTCGGCAGCATTTCGTTATAACGGCGATTATGCCCTAGAAAAGTGTCCTGAAAAAGTTGTCACAAACCAAAATTCCGAGATGATAGGAAGTTTACCCATCATTCAAGGGTCCCGATATCAAGTTTCGTCGCAAATGGACAATCCTAAGGCTATTTTCGAAGCAATTTACGGTTTAGCTGTGAAACCGTCTCAAAATTCGCTCAAGGGCTCAAAACTCAACGAAAATTCAAGACAAATACATGGTTATGTTCCTTATATTAGCAATTATCCATTTCTAATGTCAATTTGTCAAGGCAAATGCATTTGGGGGAAAAGCCCCAAATTTTCGATTAATTGGGTCATAAACCCTAATTTTTCGATCCAAAATCAAGCAAATACCGAAGATTAATGCAAGAATGAGATACATACCTCGATTAGTCATGATTAATGCAAGCTTTTGAATCAAACCTTGGCGGAAATTGTGAAGATTTGAGAGAGAAATGTGTAAATTATGTTTCAAAATAATGATTTGCAAAACCTCTGATTATCGCGTTTTTACGCAGAAAAGACACTTTGGGGAATAGACGCAGCAGGCGCTGCGCCTCTTCCAAGAGACGCAGCTCTTGCTGCGCCTCTTCCTTGTGTTCCCTCCATACGAATTTTCAAAAATTCGTTATGAGTTCGTTATTTGCGGGCCCATCTTTGGTGCGCCTCTTCCCCGATGCTATTTTATCCTTTTGGCTCGTTTGACGATTTTCTTTCGTTCCGACCCATATTTTCTCAGCCAGCAACAGACTGTTGCATATTATTTATTCCTTCCAAGACCTTTGGTTGTCGCAACGAGCATTTATTCCTTCACAGAATTCGACACGCCTTCATTATAGCGGATACACTTTCCCTCTCACGACATGGAGATTAATTCCCGATCATGTCCCCAGCAAGAGTAAGCGGATATACTTTCCCTCTCCTGA
The DNA here is from genome assembly GCF_048544455.1 of Silene latifolia. NCBI lineage: Eukaryota > Viridiplantae > Streptophyta > Magnoliopsida > Caryophyllales > Caryophyllaceae > Silene > Silene latifolia. Next base: position 109,352,630 of record NC_133532.1, on the reverse strand, counting down.
CATGGAGATTAATTCCCGATCATGTCCCCAGCGAGAGTAAGCGGATATACTTTCCCTCTCAAGACATGAAGACTACCCAAGCGGTTTTCTCTCAGCAGTTCCCGCCTGTGTCCTGCTATTCGCAATTATTTCTCGAAGACTACCCAAGCAGTTTTCTCTCAGCAGTTCCCGCCTGTGTCCTGCTATTCGCAATTATTTCTCGAAGACTACCCAAGCAGTTTTCTCTCAGCAGTTACCGCCTGTGTCCTGCTCTCCGCAAATATTTCTCGAAGTCTACCCAAGCAGTCTTCTCTCAGCAGTTCCCGCCTGCGTCCTGCTACTCACCTTATTTAGCCCCCACGCTTGACCATAGCTCGATAGCTCCCATGTACTTCCGGAAGCATCTCGAGAGAGAAGTCTCAGGTATGGTCTCTTCTTATGGCTGGCGAGCCTCCTTACGTAGTCTAATGGACTTTAAACGACCCTCCCCGATAGTTGACAGACTTTAAAATGTTCCCGACGACAAGTCCTTGGCTCAGACCCCTTGAGCCACCTCGCGTCGCCATAGTCGTCAGGTTGTAATCTTCGATTGACCTGATGGCTATACTTTGACTTTCGCCTTGTCCAAGCCTCAGTCAAAGTGGGGGCTCAGAGATACCTCATTTCGCACCTCCCGCAAACCACCCGGTGATGATTGGGCCGCATGTTTGGTACGCGGAACGATTTGTGACAGTTCGTAAGTTTATCGTCAAGTGATTGCTCAAACATTAATGTCTACCTCTTAGTTGTCATCTACGTGCCGGCACGGTCGTTTTGACAGTAATTAGAGTACATTTGGAGTCCGGGCCTAAAACCGTCTTCATTTTCTGACAACCGTCAAATCCCGAGTCAGAATGTTCTGGAATGTTCCGGATATTTCTATTCCATATTTTATAAATATTTCATGATCTTTATTCTTTGGTAAACAAATTTCCCGTAATATTCACATAAAATATTAAGGAAAACCGAATTATCTCTTTATTCCATAAATTAAACGCGGAAATCTTTCTGTCGCAGGAGGAAACCACTTGGGAACAGACGCAGCAGGTGCTGCGCCTCTTCCAAGAGACGCAGTGCCTGCTGCGCCTCTTCCCAGGTCCTTTTCTGCGTAATTTTCGTATCTTTTTTATATCTTTCCGAGATTCACTTCCAAAGACTCTCCGAAAACCCTATTCCTTCGTGTGATTAGTATAAATAGGAGCCTTCGATCCTCATATTTCTCACGCGAGTGTCTGCCCTTCTCTTCTCCCTTTGCATTCTAGACCTTTGTTCTTACTTTTTGGCGTCTACGTGCTTGAACATTCGACCACGTAAGCTCGTATCCTTCTGAGTACCAGCCTCGTTTGCATGACCGACCAATTTGACCAACTCCACCATAATCAACTTAATTAATTTAATCGTTTTCCTCTTACGAGGGCACTTTCTTTGCATTCGCGTCGAGCATCACTAATCGATATCTTAGTCCTTCTCGTTTCGTCAAACATGTAAGTCTGAGGGTGTATAATCTCTCTTTTATTTATTGTATCGTATCTTATTGTACTAATTAATGTAAGATTTATGTCGAAAACACCTCCTAAAACCGATTTCTGAAACCGTGCTTTAAAAACCCTTTTTATGGATTTTCAGAAGAAAAACCGTTGAGAAAGGACGCAGCAACTGCTGCACCTCTTCGAAGGAGCACAGTTCCTGCTGCGCCTCTTCGTGAGGCTGCCGCAGTTCCTGCTTCCTTTCTTGTTCCTTCGTCCTCTGTAATTCCGTCTTGTTTTATTTGTTTCGTTTGTTTCTTTAATTCTTTGACATAATAGTATGTTATTTCGCATGTATATTATCATCATCATTAACACGTTTTATTCATCATTAATCCGACTTTAATCCCAAGTAATCAATATTTGCGGGTTTTCGTCATTAAACTCAATCCGGGTTTTAGAGGTTCAATTCATCAATATTGAGTTTCTGGAATTCGATCATTGACATATTTTCATCTGTTTATTCACATATTCGTCATTAATTTGTTGTTAATCCATCGTATTTAACTTAATTAGTTTGTATTTGTTATTAATCGATCGTTCATTCATGTAATTAATTCGTTTAATTCCGTCTCATCCATGTTTTATTGCTTTATGACCATCAATCACATGTAAATAACCTGTTAATTACTTTAATCCGAGTAAATAATTTAATCGATCATTAAAATTACCAATTAATATTAACGGCTTGCAATTCCGACTTCACAGCCAGAACTGAGCCAAGGAACAGACGCAGCGTCTGCTGCGCCTATTCCAAAGGACGCAGCTCTGCTGCGCCTGTTCCTGGCTGAGTTCTGTGTCTGAACTTCCGTTGTTGCCTTAACCTAGTTTAATTAGCTTACGTATTAATTAACTATTATCCGTATTATCGCGCTGATTTGTTCGTTTTATTCTTTTATTCTTTTTTCCAAATTATCCGTTTTAGAGGTATTTTCGACATAAATCGCCTATCCAATGTAATTATTGTAATTTTCATTATTGTAATTTTATTTATTGTATTTATCATATTTCTCGTATCATTTGTATGTTTTCACATGTAATTGAACATTAAATCCTGACTTCGACATTAATTGTATGCTAATTAATTGTTCACCGACTTAGCCTAATTCTCACATGTTAGGATTAAAACTTGGATGTTGCATTGCATGCATATAGCCGACGATATATCAAGTACGAATAACTTCCATAATCATTAGTAGAGGCCGCTATCGAGGCGGGCGGGATTAGGTGTTCGATCAAAAGAGCTTCCTAATACGTACCCTCACCCCTTACTCCAGATCTCCGTGAACACCCGTGTTCATTGGCATCCACGAGAGTCATTCTAGACATAGAATGCTAAGGGTAACGATTGCTTAGTGTTCATGTCTCTACTTTATGTCTTGACATGACATGAGGTATTCGAACGGTTCCAATTTCCCATAAAAATTGGTGGCGACTCCAACAAAAATGCAAACGCTTGTTTCTCTTTCCTCCCAAGCGCCCCCGTGGGCCCCCGCTGTCCACACAACTATGTGAAACTGTCTCTGCCATGACACGTGGTAGACTCGTACCTCCAAGCATCTAGCCACGATCCAGACATCAACCTGCTATGACCGACTGCTCACCATAGTGGATCACGGCAGACACAACACAAGAAGACAACACAACAACACCACACAAGGTCAGTAACTGAAGAAACAATACCAAGGCAGACACAACAAACACAGCATCACGTATACACCACCTCCTCCAATAACCCACACACCTCTGACTGCCCGAAGGTCCAGTCTTGCCAGATTACCAATCGCAACCAGTAATCCGCACCGCCAATGGGAGACCGCAGCTGTTGCCACCTAAGCACCGCTCATCTAATCCGAGCGATAACCCATGTTCCTTAATGTGCACATCCCCTTCTGTGGCGGGTTCCACAGAGGGCGAATCAAGGGCGTGGAGCCACTCCCGCTAGTGACTCCACTCAGCTGAGGACGCACCTCGAGAACCACAGACAAACAAGCGCAACCAACTACATTATACAACAACACCGGTCAGCAATAACTAATCTACACCACCAACAACGACACTAGACAAATTATACAGCACAATCGACACTCTAGACAACCAACAGTACTGAGTAGGAAAACCTACCTTTAGAAAACCGCAGCGATTCCGCGCATGACCATAAGACAACAAGCAGTCACCATGACCACCTATAACAACCAGTATAACCATCTATTACTACTACCACAATCACAACAGAAAACAAGGAAGACGATGATGATGATGACACATACCTAAACATAGCACTCCGGAGACAAGACCGCTACCCGTCTCACGCATCCCATCCTCAAGGTGTAACCACTCTCAAAAGCCTGAAGGAGATGAACCATGGTGAAGGAGAAATGATTAGACGGCATCTAGGTTTAGGGAAGAAGGAGAAGAAATGATTTGGGTTTCACGATATTACGATTTATAATCCCCCGCTGAACTCACGTTACTCGATCGAGTACATAACTTACTCGATCGAGTGACCTCTACTCGATCGAGTGACTAAGCTACTCGATCGAGTAGCCTCCGCTAGATCGAGTAACACGAACTCAAAGGCTCACAACGTCACCAAGTTAACTCGTAAGGTTTCCGAAGGTCTGGATAGGTGTCTAAAGTTAGTCAACGACGGTCAACGGGCCTCTAAAAGGACGGGTATTACAACCCATTGTGCCTAAAAGTTTAGAAACTCATAATATGTATGTGTAAAACTGTAAATCTAAAACGATACCAGGTGGAGCACATTTTTAACGATTTATGATAACACTTATCTCTTTTAAGAAATATTTCCCTAACTCATATTCATATGAAAATGGGTAAAGAGAGTATAACTCTTTGACATATATTTTATAATAGGGTAACAAAGAAAAATTATGGAAAGACGAAAAGAACATGAGAATATATATGACTTAAACAAGAAAAAAAAAGTGAAATAAATAAATAAAAGTGCAAAATTAGAAATTAGTGTTGCTAGGGTTCGAACCGGAATGGATTGAAGATGAGGGCTGATTTTCATCGATGACGTTTTTCAGAAAAAAGACGATAATTACCCCTTGCACTCACACACTACTTTCTCTCCCTAGAAACTTTTCTCTCAAATTGTAGTAAAAATCAACTAAATTTAAAAAAAAAACAAACAACAACAATTAACAATATTAATTAACATGACGGATCCCGAGTCACCGGTACGTAAACAATTTAATCGCTTCATTATTTGGTTAATTTTTATTTTTTTCGCGCATCATTAAATCTATTCGATAGTTGATTTACGTCACGTATTGACTTAGTAGTAGCAAGTATTGCGATTTTTCTGTGTAAATCTGAAATTTGTGCACCTAAGGTTCAGCCATGGACCAAACGTTGAGACCCAACATTCAGCCATGGACCAAACATTGAGATCCAACGTTTGCCATGGTCCAAATGTGAGAATCCAACGTTTGCCATGGTCCAAACGTAGGGCCTCAACGTTTGGCCATGGTTGAACGTTGGGTTTCCTTGTTTGGCCATGGTTGAACATTAAGACATAATGTTTGGTCGTGGTCGATTGTTGAGTCTCGTGGTTTAGCCATGGATTACTCGTTTTATCTTATTTTGCTTTAGTTTTACGCAATTTATTTAGGTTATGTATCGTTTTTATTGTCTAATTGTAGTCCGTATTACTTGGAACAGGTTTTGTGGGAGAGTTTTGGCGAGAATTTAATTTATTACAACCCGTTGTTCGTGACTACATTAGATTTCGAAACTCGTGACAATGCTTTCAATTGGGCTAATAATGTTGCGTTCGAGAATGGGTTTGCTTTGGTTAAAGCAAATAACGGAGCAAAAAACAGAAAAGAAAACGGGTTGTTGGCAAGTTATTTTCGATGTAAAAGGCATGGGTTTTCCCCGCCAATGGATGATCCCGAAAGGCCAAGGAGGTCGCAGAAGTGTTCATGCAAGTTCCGTATTCGTGCCGTGCAAAATTTCGCACCTAAAAATGATCAAGTGATGATAGTTTGGAACATTGAAACCTCCGAGGGTGATGGACGACACAACCACAACGTAGCAGTTTATAAGGACGGGGATCGGCACTTCGCGGGATTGGACGCGGAGGAGAAGGCATTTGTTAGGCAACAAACTATGGCCAGGGTTCTACCGAGGGATATTAAAAATGGTCTTTATTTGAAAACCCCCGAAAAACCTCAACCGTCAAGCACCCAGATATATAATGAAACAAGGAAAATTAGGCAAGAATTTAGGATGAAATAAACACCGCTCAACAAATGTTGGCTCTAGCGGTAGAAGCGAAACACGTCCATTGGCATGAGATAAATTCCGAGACAAAAGAGATCACACATGTTTTCATGGCACATCCTGATTCCTTGAGTTGTTCCGGGCTTATCCTTACGTGGTTATTGATACATGCAATTTATATAGTGTTTTTAGCCTCTTATTGCATGCATTTCTATACCTTTTTCATTGCTTTCTATTGCAAAATGCCCCGAATTGGCTACTTTGGTTTGTTTCGTCTCATTTGCAGGAATGGACCTTAAAGTAGTGGAGTCGTACCTTATTCGTTCCCCCTAGCATGCATTTTAAGGAGTTGAAGATTTAGAGCAGAATGCCGTGCCTCGGGAAGTGTGAAGGAGATCCTTGGAAGCTAACCAAACGAGTTCAAAGCTGTTTTCAATGGAAGTCACTCGATCGAGAGCTTTTTGTGGTCGATCGAGTGGTTTTGGCAGAGTAAGGAGTTCGATCGAGTCCCTGCTGTACTCGATCGAAGTATGCTGTGTAGGAGGTCTTCGATCGAGAGCCCTATTTGTTCGATCGATGAGAATGGCTGAAGAACCACTTGATCGAGAGGAATGAAATGCCTCGATCGAGTGGTTTACTTATTTACTCGGGATTTTTATTCCGTGTTTAGGTTTATTTTAGTTAATAATCGCTTCCCTATATAAGGGAAGACGTCATTAGGTTAGGGATCATCTATCAAACACACATTACTCTACACTTAATTACTCTTCTTCTCTTAATTACTGCTGGAACTTTTCCTCTGCCTCTTTATTTCCTGATCTAAGCTTTGTAATCTTTCTCTGCTCTTTAATCTCAATTTAATCCTTTGTTTGCTCTTAATTATTGTTCTCTTGTTTTAATTGTCCTTGTTTAATAGTTTATGCTTCATCCTTATCGTTCCTTTATTATGTCTTTCTTTAGCATATTCATTGTTGTTCTTGTTATTATCATCGATAGCATGAGTAGCTAAACTCCCTTATGTTAGGATTAGGGGAGCCATGGTAGTGAAGTGGTGATGTTGTGAATAGGCTAGACGATTGATTGTGAGAAGTGTGTCTTTAGCAATATAATTGTAATAAGTTTAGTTGAGTGCACGCTTCTAAACCCTTTAATTTGGTTAAATTCAATCTTAGATCGGAATATTGGAATGAACAGACCTGTTATGAACAGTAGACTACCCTAATGAGGACAGAAGTTAAGTTAGTTGTAATCTAGGGTGGATAGCTGACCGGAAGGACCTTTCCCTTGCCCTTCTCACAGTAGATCGTCTGAACTGTTTATGACTGAGTTAGTAAACTGCCATGGTGAACCGAATTCCTGACATATCCCTCTTTATTTGATCACACACCTCGCTTTTTCTTGCTTTACTGCTCTTTTCTCTATTTCTCTTGCCTTAAACCTTTATTAGTGTAGAAATCAATTAAAACTCCCACTTGTTACTGGACAGACGTAATTAGCAGATAGATACATTAGCCTCCCTGTGGAGATCAACCCTACTTTCGCTAACTTCTGTTAGTTGTCCTAGGTAATTATTTTTGATACTAAAACGACGGTATCAAATTTTGGCGCCGTTGCCGGGGAGGCAATTAGCTTATTTATCTGTCTTATTTTCGTTTGTCTCAGTCTCAGGGAATTTTTAGTTCCTTGAGACAGTTCTTATTTATTTTCTCTAGTGTTGTTTATGCCCAGATCTAACAGGTCGGAGCTAGTGCCAGCTGATACTGAACCAGAGCGGACATTTTACTATAGACAAAGACTACTGAGAAAGATTCAAAAGGAAGCCTTGAGTACTTTTGAACCCGAACTAGAACATTTCTTATTTGCAGAAGACCCGTCTTTTGAAGAAGACACTTCTATTTCTGCCGTTAGTCCTGTGAAAATGCCTAATATCGCGAGTCATTCGGAGCCTACAGCTGCTTCAATCCCTAAAGGTTTCAATCTTGCAACCGAGGATGGGAACACATTTAATATTCGGCCTTCTTACATCAACCTGGTCGAAAGAAATTTATTTCGTGGAGTAGCTGGTTAGGATCCGCAGAAGCATATAGAGGTGTTCACGGACTACTGTTCTACCATTCCCGCCACTAAGGGAGTGACCTAGGACAAGATTAAGGAAGTTTTATTTCCTTTCTCTCTTACTGATGGAGCCCCGGATTGGCTGACTGACCTTGATAGAGCCGCAGCAGGAATAACAAATTGGGAGACCTTGGCTCTCGCTTTCTACAAAAGGTACTTTCCTCCGCAAAGAACTAATCAGCCGAGAGGAAAAATCACGAGTTACAAGCAAACTCTGTATGAAAACTTGTATGTAGCGTGGAACCGGTTCAAGAAAATGGTGCGGTCTGTCCCACATCACGGTTTCGAGCCGTGGTACTTGTGCAACCAATTTTATAATGGGTTGTATGACGATCACCGTGCTATTTTGGATGCTGCATCAAATGGTCGGTTTCAAAAGAATATAGATGATGACAAAGGATGGGGAATTATTGAGGAGATGGCTGATATGGTCGTTATGTACCAAAAATAAATACCTAAATATAACTAACAGAAGCTAGTGATAAGTAGGGTCGATCTCCACAGGGAGGCAAGGTATCTATCTGTAAGTCCGTCTATCTAAGTCACAATTAGGGGGGTTTTAAGTTTTGTTTTCTAACTACTAAAGATTGAAGGCAAGAGAAATAAAGCAAGAGCAATAAAGTGGGAAAATAAAGATAAGTGATCAGATAAAAGAGATATGTCAGGATTTCGGTTCACCATGGCAGTTCATCGACTCAGTCATAAATAGCTTAAACAATATACTATGAAAAAGGCAAGGGAAAGTGACTTTATCGACACTTCTTTCTGTTGGTCACTCGTCTGCAACTGTTTAGTCAATGATTAGATCATCGACTTCAACTCAACCAATTCACTTACTTCACTAGAAGAAGCTTCTTGATGCGGCGGTGGAAAGGATGGAGGCTTTTGAAAGCCTTGTTGAGCTTTGTGAGGAGGAACATAAGCTTGTTGCTGCTGCAAAGGAGGGGTAGGATTAAGTACATTATGACTAGTCCATCTCAAGTTAGGATGGACTCCACTCTAATTATTATAAAAGGAGCCTCCTTGCCTATATTTCTGAAAGGCAAGGACTTGCTCCTTCTCAGTTAGACAGTCAACAGCGGTATGACCGTTATTACTCCCACATCTCTCACAAGTAACGGCTTCTTATCTAGTCAACAAGTGAACCGTTTGTTGATCACCAGCACTCAGCAATTCTAGCTTATCAAAACGGGCATTCATGGCTTCCAGCTGAGCCACAACTGCGCTATCTACTGAAGAAACAGTACGAATACCTCCTCTCGGGTTCCCATAATCAACACAATGGGTAGCCATTTCTTCTATAATACCCCATCCCTTGTCATCGTCATTATTCTTCTGAAATCGCCCATTAGATGAGGCATCCAATATAGCACGGTGGTCATCATACAACCCATTATAGAATTGGTTGCATAAAAACCACTAATCGAAACCATGATGAGGAAGAGACCTCACCAACCTTTTGAAACGGCACCAAGCTTCATACAAGTTCTCATCAGGTGTCTGCTTAAAACTTGTAATTTTCCCTCTCAGCTGATTAGTTCGTTGTGGAGGAAAATACCTTTTATAAAAAGCAAGGGCCGACTCTCCGGACTAGTAATACCACGGCCGCTGAGACGATCAAGATCAGTGAGCCATTCACGGGCTCCGTCGGTCAAAGAGAAAGGAAACAAGACTTCCTTAATTTTATCCTGGGTCACTCCCTTAGTGGCGGGAATGGTTAAGCAATAGTCAGTGAAAACTTCCATATGTTTACGCGGATCTTCACCCGCCACGCCTCGGTACAGGTTTCGTTCGACCAAATTAATGTAAGATGGTCGGATGTCAAAAGTGTGGGGTAATATCCGTATAAAACCCTTAAAATTAAGGACTATAACGCAAATTTAACATGTGATTAATTGTCATAAACAAAAAATACAAGAGAAACGATGAAGGAATAAGAATCAACCTTGGGTCCTGTGAATTTCGGCCTAAGAACAGAAATCAAAATAGATTTCCTCCTAATCGTTGCACCCAAGACCGTCTGAGACTATGCCCCTTGTGCTAGAAATTACTCTCTAATTGCCTTGCAATATTGAGAGAGTTTTTGTGAGTTTTTCTGATGTGAGATCTAGGTTTTCAGAGAGAAATGCTCCAAAAACCTAATTTTTGTGCAAATGAAATGAATTAGGTCAAAAGGAGAGAAAGACTCTCCTTTTGTTCTTTTGGTTCGGCCGTGGGTTTACAAGGGGAGAGAGTGGGCTTTCCACTTTCTCCTCATTTAACTCGTGGTCCGACTCGAATCGCTAAATGTATATGACGGGTTTTAATTATAAATCGTCACTCGTTATCGGATAATAAAATATCGACTAGTAACATGAATTAGTCGACATATTAATACATGTCCGACAATGACAATATTGTATAATTAATTAATTCAATATAAATTAATTAAATATAATCGTTTATATTCAATTTATGAATTAACCGCTTAATTCACTTTAGCCAGTATTATTTAATCCGTATTAAATAATTATCTCAACATCGCGTTTGACTAATTATTAGTCAATAACTCCGACTAACCGCTTAGTCATATAAGGCATCAACATGACTGTATTTTCATACCGTCACATCTCTCAAACGTATCCTATAGGTGTGACTTTTAGGGACCAGTTGATCACCGCCATCTGTATGACAATAACGTCAAACTTATCTAGCAAGCCAACCGTTATTGATAAACGTGGACCAACTGATAATAATACAAAAGTATACCCTTTGATCCTTTTAGAGATTTATATGTTATTGCACTAACTGTGGAGGACACCAGCCCCAACAAGCTCCCACTTGTCCGTACAAGTGTATGTGCAATAACGTTATCCGCACTAACTGGAGGACACCGGATCCAACAAACTCCCTCTTGTCCGTACAAGTGTATGTGCGATAACCGATTCTCATATCCATTTAAAATTTCTCCAACTCAATGTAAAACAATTTGCAGATCCGTATCCGCAAAGGTCGTATTTTACAATCGCTCTGTATCAAGAGTGGTTTCCCCGACTAGAGAGTAACTTAACTGATAAAACGAATTCGTATTCGAGCATGGCCATGCATTTCGATTCTGACTCCTCGAGTGGCCCCGAGAAATATCGAGTACCTGATAAAGGCTGAATATTTCCTTCAACTCGACTCGCCGATATAAGCACAAACATGAAATGACCCAGGAAAAATCTACTTGGCCCCCTGTTACGGATGACCGTGAGAAAGAAACCAAAGTCACCCAAAATCTGCCTTAATCTCAAGAGACAGTCGATAGTCAAAAGAATCGACTCTTAGGATCACCATGGAGGTCCTATCCACGACCTGGCACCGAATGTTATAAACATTTAAGACTCCACGTCGTTGTCACAATTGTGTCCTACGAGATATCCGTATAACTCGCCTCTGTGATTGGTCAGTTAACCGTTTGACTTATGGCTCGTTGAACCCACCATCAACCAATGTCACAAAATAATTGCCAGAGTTATCAGCTCACGTGGGCAATTAAGGACCAAAATATAATGTTTATTCAGTTCACTTTGTGGTGTACAAAATAGTCGTACAACTCCACATGAAAAAACAAAATATATAAATATCAAAACGATGATGTCGTATAGAGTACACGAGAAAATGAATCTAATCCATAATAAAAGTACTACAACTCAGGAACACGTTTAATTCCCATGGAATTAACATGCCCTTCATGCTTATCTTGTCGTAATGGTTTAGTGAGAGGATCTGCTATATTATCATCTGTAGCAATCTTTTCTATTACTACCTCCTTTTGCTCCACGTAATCTCGGATTAGATGATCTTTCCGTTGTACATGTCTAGACTTGTTGCTAGACTTAGGCTCCTTAGCTTGGAAGATGGCACCTCTATTTTCGCAATAGATGGTGATCGGGTCATTCGAACTAGGCACTACAGATAGTCCTTGTAAGAATTGACGCATCCATATCGCTTCCTTTGCAGCTTTAGACGTGGCATAGTACTCGGACTCAGTCGTAGAATCTGCTGTAACACTTTGTTTGGAACTCTTCTAGCTGACTGCAGCGCCATTAAGAGTAAAACCGAATCCAGATTGAGATTTCGAGTCATCTCGATCTGTTTGGAAGCTAGCATCACAGAACCTTAGGTTGCGCATAGCTTTTGCTCGCCTCCATAAGTCAATGCCCAATCTTTAGTCCTCCGTAGGTACTTAAGAATGTTCTTGACAGCCATCCAATGTGATTCCCCTGGATGCTGTTGGAATCGACTCGTCATACTCAATGCATATGCCACGTCCGGACGTGTGCATATCATGGCATACATGATTGATCCTATAGCCGAAGCATAAGGAATCCGGGTCATGCGCTCTTTCTCTTCCGGTGTCTCTGGTGCCTGAGACTTGCTCAAATGCACCCCTGGAGTCATAGAAAGAAACCCCTTTTTGGAGTTAGTCATCTTTGAATCTCTCTAGAATCTTGTCTATGTAAGACTCTCGATCGAGAGATAACATCCGACGTGATCTATCTCGATAGATACGGATGCCTAAAATTCTTTGTGCCTCACCCAGATCTTTCATCCGGAAATGGTTCTTCAACCATACTTTTACCGAAGTTAAGAGAGGTATGTCATTCCCAATCAGGAGTATGTCATCAACATACAATATTAGGAAGACAATCTTGCTCCCACTCGACTTGATATATAGACATGGTTCCTCGACCGATCGAGTAAATCCATTCTCTTTTATCACTTGGTCGAAACGATGATTCCAACTCCGAGAAGCTTGCTTAAGTCCATAAATGGAACGCTTAAGCTTGCACACTTTCTTAGGGTGTTCAGGATCGATGAAACCTTCGGGTTGTACCATGTACAACTCTTCCTCCAAATAACCGTTTAAGAAGGCGGTTTTCACATCCATCTGCCAAATTTCATAGTCATGAAAAGCGGCAATCGCTAAGATAATCCGAATAGAACGCAGCATGACTACGGGTGCAAAAATTTCATCGTAGTGCAAACCTGGCACTTGGGTGAAACCTTTAGCAACTAGTCGTGCTTTATAGATATCTTGTTGACCTTCCACGGAATGCTTTATCTTGTAAAGCCATTTGCATTGAAGGGGACGAACCTTAGCAGGTAAGTCAACAAGATCCCATATGTTGTTCTCATACATGGAGTCCATCTCGGATTGCATGGCTTCAAGCCATAGCTTTGAGTCGGAACTAGTCATGGCACCTTTATAGGTTGCGGGTTCACTACTCGTTAAGAGTAGAATGTCATCTATGTCACGTTCCTCGACCATACCAATGTATCTGTCCGAAGGAATAGAGACTCTTCCCGACCTCCTAGGTTCCTCAGGAATACTAACCGCAGCCGGGATTGAAGGAACTGGTTCCTCCAATGGTTGCTCGGCATTTGGTTCTGGAATCTCCGACAGGTCGAAGGTTCTATTACTCCTGGCGTTCTCGAGAAATTCCTTCTCTAAGAATGTCGCACTAGCCGCAACAAATACACGTTGTTCGGTTGGCGAATAGAAGTAATGACCAAATGTTCCTTTAGGATAACCTATAAAGTATGTCTTGACCGATCGCGGGCCGAGCTTATCCTCATGTCTCCACTTGACATAAGCCTCGCAGCCCCAAACCCGTATAAAGGACAAGTTAGGGACCGTTCCCTTCCATAGTTCATATGGAGTCTTGTCAACAGCTTTAGACGGACTTCGGTTAAGTATTAGAGCAAAATGATGTAAGAGCATAACCCCACAATGAATCGGCAACACGGTGTGACTCATCATGGATCGAACCATATCAAGTAGTGTTCGATTTCTCCGTTCGGACACACCATTCAACCGAGGTGTTCTAGGTGGAGTTAATCGTAAGACAATCCCACAAATCCTTAAGGTGTTGATCAAACTCGTGTGAAAGATACTCGCCACCACGATCTGATCGTAGTGTTTTAATCTTTCTACCCAGTTGGTTCTGTACCCGATTCTGGTATTCTTTGAATTTCTCAAAGGACTCACTTTTATGCTTCATCAAGTAGACATAGCCATATCTACTTAAATCGTCCGTGAAAGTGATGAAATACCTATAGCCTTCTCGTGCGGTGATTGACATAGGTCCACATACATCCGTGTGTACGAGTCCTAATAGGTCAGCAGCGCGCATTCCAACACCTTTGAAGGAAATTCGAGTCATCTTACCAATGAGACATGATTCACACGTGCCAAATGATTGAAAATCAAAGGCCGAGATAGCTCCATTCTGTATGAGCTGTTTCACGCGTTTCTCATTAATGTGTCCCATACGGCAGTGCCATAGATAAGTTTGATCTTTGTCACCAACCTTTAACTTCTTATTCATTATGTGCAATATTTCGGTGGTTTGATCTAAAACATAAATTCCATTCATGGAGACTGCCTTGCCATAAATCATATCGTGTAACGAGAAAATGCAACTATTATTCTCTATTACAAATGAAAAACCAAGTTTGTCAAGTGCAGAAACTGAAATAATGTTTTTAGATAAACTGTGTACATAATAGCAGTTATATAAAAATAACTCAAATCCGCTAGGAAGCTGGATCACATATGTTCCCCTCGAGACGGCAGCCACTTGTGCTCCATTCCCGACACGCAGGTCCACCTCACCCTTTACGAGGGGTTCGATGTTTCGGAGCCCCTGCACATGAGTGCACAGATGAGAACCACAACCAGTATCTAGTACCCAAGTTCCGTAACTTGCATGGTTAATCTCAATCATATGAATAAAAGAAGGAATAATAGACATACCAACAGGAGTAACGCGACCTGCTTTTATGTCCTCATGGTATACAGGACATGTACGCCTCCAATGCCCAGTCTTGTGGCAATGATGGCATTCCATGTTACCGGTTTTGCTCTTTGTCGCGCCTAGTGAGGTACTCGACTCATCAGGCCCACTCTTGCCTGATCCCGACTTCTTAAACTTCGGCTTACCTACTGCTAGGTCTGCCTGAGCTTTGCCCTTACCCTTGCCCTTGTTTGACACAACGAGAACATCCTGTTTCAGGCTCCCACTAAACTTCATGTCCTTCTGTGCCATACGAGAAGGGAGTGTAGTGCGTGAGGACTTTTCTTCAAATCATTCATATAGTAATTGGCTCTAAAGAGCGCAAAACCATCGTGGAGTGAATGAAGCATGCGGTCAATCACGATGTTCTCGCTGATCTTACAATCAAGCGCCTCCAGTTTCTCGACATTCTCAATCATGCTGAGAATGTGTGGGCTAACCGGTTGGCCCTTCTGGAGTTTCGCCTCAAAGAAGCGACAGGTATGCTCATAGGTCACGATTCTCGGTGCTTTCGAGAATTCCTTAGTGAGCGTGGTGAAAATCTTGTTTGCACCTTGGGCTATGAAGCGTTTCTGCAAATTGGATTCCATTGCAAAAATGAGTACGTTTTTAATCGCACCCGCTTCCATGACGAAATCGCTATACGTGGCGATCTCGTTAGCTCCAGCCGTGGGGCCTGGGTTTGGTGGGATGGGCTCTGTCAGATATTTGAGCTTCCCATCAGCAATGGCAGCATTCCGTAATGCCGCCTCCCGGTCCGCGAAGTTTGATCCATCATTTTTCAGTCGAGTAGACTGATTTATCTGATTCATGAAGATCCGAAGCCAGGACTCACGGTCCAATGTGGCACTTGGCATTGGGTCGTCTGTACGGCCAACCGTTTTGTTATTGGCAGTTCAAATGATCGTGTTCTACACTGAAAAAGAAGGGATAAACAAAACGTAATAAGCAACTCATCGTGGTGATTTAAGTCTATTTAAAATTCATTTTAACGTGTAGACTCATTGCACTTGCATAATTGATCTCCCTCAAGAATTATACAAGTGATCCCAAGACTCAATTTCCGTAAATTGATAAGCCAACTGTTTAGCTAGTTCTACCGTAAGAACTCTTGGTCGATAGATTTTCGTAAATCCTATCTTTAGTCCACCATAATCACAGAATCGTACGAGTGACCATAGTGTTGAGATAAAATAGGTCAATCAGTTCCAACTTACCCGACGTAGAAGTGGTCATATTATGCCTACCAACGAAGAAGGGATTTATTGGAGTTTGACCTATAAAGACTATTCTCAATTTTTTTTGGTTATACGAGGAAGATCCCATCAACTTAGTTTCAATTCATTTTAAATGAACGAATAACTAGCATTACGTGTATGAATTAACTTAGGTGATGGCTTAAAATGATCGTGTGACATCTGTATGTCAAAGAAAACTAACGCGTAACCTCTATATGAGTCAGTTTTCATGCAAATATTAGGTGGTTTGGTTTTAGGCGGAATATGGTGCAAACTATCGTTACGATGAAAAACGAAAATAAATGCAAAACGTAAATAAAAGTCCTAGTGTGGCCTATCCTAGAAAAATTAACATAATACAACTTTGGAATCCACCGTTGGACCCGGGAAGCTTGTCTTGATGTTCCATCTTGGTCCATGCAGCGGGAGTGAGCATCCGATTCTCCATCTTTGGTCTTCTCAAAATTACAATTTAAAATTTACAAAATATAAACCTATTTACATTCTAAATAAAAACTGTAATTACAAGGAAAAAACCAAAACGAAGATGCGAGATCTCAAAATACAACCAAGACCGTGTTCCATCATTACGGTAACACGTTCTACTAAGGCCACACTAAGTTACAACCGTTTGTAAAATTAAATACGTAATAAATACATTCATGGCATTCAAAAGTAACGATAAATAATAGATGCATCAACTAAAACAAAAATTTATTCTTGACATAATTCTGTAATTATGTTAAATTTATCCAAACCACCTTTTAACGATTAAAATTATGTGACAAAACCGCTTCTGTCAACTTAATTTTAATTCATGATAATCCGTTACTTTAAATTGCTTTAAAATAACTAAATGGTACGTGAGTGAACCGTTTCACTATCAAGCGAGTGCACAAAATCCGTATTATGTACATGTTATGGCCGAGAAAAATAAAAAAAACACGAAAAATATATATTTTTTTTTTCTTCTTTCACGGCCTGACCGAGAGCAAACCAAAAAAAAAATTTTTTTTTCAGCTCATGCCGTGAGCTTTAACAAACCAAACAAAATCGATTTGACAAAAACCAATTGCAATTTAAACCTAATCCGTATAGAATTAAATCTACAATTGTCAAAACCATAACTTATTGCTAAAAAGATCAATTATAATAACAATATGCAAAAACAAATCGAAAAACAAAACCAATCGATCATCGACTGATCAGACGGGAACCGTATGACACGGTTTACAAGGCTGTCACGGTTTTTCAAAAAAAAAACAAAACAGCCGTGTAAAAAAAAAATTTCGGCCGCACGGATTTCAAGGCAAAAAAATTCTATTCAAATCGTTTTATGAAAATCACAATGAAAAATATACGTGGCCTCGCTCTGATACCACTTGTGGGGTAATATCCGTATAACACCCTTAAAATTAAGGACTATAACGCAAATTTAACATGTGATTAATTGTCATAAACGAAAAATACAAGAGAAACGATGAAGGAATAAGAATCAACCTTGGGTCCTGTGAATTTCGGCCTAAGAACAGAAATCAAAATAGATTTCCTCCTAATCGTTGCACCCAAGACCGTCTGAGACTATGCCCCTTGTGCTAGAAATTACTCTCTAATTGCCTTGCAATATTGAGAGAGTTTTTGTGAGTTTTTCTGATGTGAGATCTAGGTTTTCAGAGAGAAATGCTCCAAAAACCTAATTTTTGTGCAAATGAAATGAATTAGGTCAAAAGGAGAGAAAGACTCTCCTTTTGTTCTTTTGGTTCGGCCGTGGGTTTACAAGGGGAGAGAGTGGGCTTTCCACTTTCTCCTCATTTAACTCGTGGTCCGACTCGAATCGCTAAATGTATATGACGGGTTTTAATTATAAATCGTCACTCGTTATCGGATAATAAAATATCGACTAGTAACATGAATTAGTCGACATATTAATACATGTCCGACAATGACAATATTGTATAATTAATTAATTCAATATAAATTAATTAAATATAATCGTTTATATTCAATTTATGAATTAACCGCTTAATTCACTTTAGCCAGTATTATTTAATCCGTATTAAATAATTATCTCAACATCGCGTTTGACTAATTATTAGTCAATAACTCCGACTAACCGCTTAGTCATATAAGGCATCAACATGACTGTATTTTCATACCGTCACATCTCTCAAACGTATCCTATAGGTGTGACTTTTAGGGACCAGTTGATCACCGCCATCTGTATGACAATAACGTCAAACTTATCTAGCAAGCCAACCGTTATTGATAAACGTGGACCAACTGATAATAATACAAAAGTATACCCTTTGATCCTTTTAGAGATTTATATGTTATTGCACTAACTGTGGAGGACACCAGCCCCAACAAAAAGTATTGCCATCCTCGGTCGCAAGACTGAAACCTTTAGGGATCGAGGCAGCTGTGGGCTCTGAGTGACTCGCAATATTAGGCATCTTCACTGGCTTTATGGCAGAAATAGATTTGTCTTCTTCACAAGACGGATCTTTTGCAAACAGAAAATGTTGTAGCTCGGGTTCAAAAGTACTCAAGACTTCCTTTTGAAACTTCTTCTGCAGTCTTAGTCTATGACGAAAAGATCTTTCTGGCTCAGGATCAGCAGAAACTAATTCTGACCTGTTAGACATGGGCATACACAACACTGAAGGAAATAAGTGAGAAATGTCTCAAGGAATAAAAATTTGATACGGTCGTTATGTACCAAAAATAAATACCTAAATATAACTAACAGAAGCTAGTGATAAGTAGGGTTGATCTCCACATGGAGGCAAGGTATCTATCTGTAAGTCCGTCTATCTAAGTCACAATTGGGGGGGTTTTAAGTTTTGTTTTCTAACTACTAAAGATTGAAGGCAAGAGAAATAAAGCAAGAGCAATAAAGTGGGAAAATAAAGATAAGTGATCAGATAAAAGAGATATGTCAGGATTTCGGTTCACCATGGTAGTTCATCGACTCAGTCATAAATATCCTAGACAATCTACTGTGAAAAGGGCAAGGGAAAGGTCATTTCGGTCCGCTATCCACCCTAGAATACTACTAACTTAACTTTCGCCCTCATTAGGTAGTCTACTGTTCATAGCAGGTCTGTTCTCCCCAATCTTTCAATCCAGGGGCGAATTTAACCAGATTAAAGTTATTTAGAAGCGTGCACTCAACTAAACATGTTACAGTTATATTGCTATGGTCGCAGATTCTCACAAATAAATCGTCTAGTCTATTCACAACATCGTCACATCACTACCATGGCTCCCCTAATCCTAACATAAGGAAATTAGCTACTCATGTTTTTAATGCAGTCAACAATAATAACGATAAGCATACTAATAATAGACATAATAAAGGAATGATAATAAAGCATAAACTAAAATAAGAGAACAATTAATGAGAGCAAACAAAGAATTAAGATTAAAGAGAAAGGAGCGATTACAAAGTTTGAATCCGGAGAGAAAAGAGGCAGAGAAAAGTTTTAGCGGTAATTCGAGTAAAGTAGAATGTATATCTCTAAAAACGTCATTAAGACCTAATAAACACTTCCTTATATAAGGGAGCGTTTTTATTAACAAAATAAACCTAACACTGATTAGTTAACCCGTGTAACATAGCAAACCACTCGATCGAGTCCTTTCAGACAACTCGATCGAGGACTTCTCCAGCAAAACTGTTCGATCGAGCACTTGAGGCTCTCGATCGAACTCTTCCAATTCAGCACATTTCGATCGAGTATAAAAACCACTCGATCGGCTTCCACCCTCTGCCGAAACACTCGATCGGACTCCAGAAGCACCTCGATCGTGTACTTCCCACTGAGATCAGCCTTGACTTCGTCTTGGCAGCTTCCTAAGACCCTCCTTCACACTTCCCGAGGTACGAATTCCGTTCTAATATCTCCGTCTCCTTAAAATGTATGCAAAGTGGTACGACTAAGGCACGATTCCACTACTTTTAGGTCTATTCCTGCAATTAAGACAGAGCAAACCAAAGTAGCCAATTTGGGGCATTTTGCAATATAAAGCGATACAAATGGCATAGAAATACGTGCAATAAGAGGCTAAAAAGTCGATATAAATTGTACGTATCAATGGCTACCCATTGTGCTGAATATGGGAACCCAAGAGGAGGAATATGAACAGTTTCTTCTGTTGACAGTGCAGTTTTGGCTCAGCTGGAAGCCATGAATGCCCGTTTTGACAAATTGGATTTGCAGAATGCTGGAGATCGATAGACGGTTCACTTGTTGACTAGACAAGAAACCGTTTCATGTGAGAGGTGTGGAAGTAATGACGGTCACACTGCTGTTGACTGTCTAACTGAGAAGGGGCAGGTTCTTGCCTTTCAACAATATAGGCAAGGGGGCTTCTATTACAACAATCCGAGTGGAGTCCATCCTAATTTGAGATGGACTAGTCAGAATATATTGAATCCTACACCTCCACCGCAGCAGCAACAACCTTACGTTCTGCCTCACAAAGCTTAACAAGGCTTTCAAAAGCCTCCATCCTTTCCATCGCCGCAACAAGGTGCTTCTTCCAGTGGTGTAAGTGAGATGGCTGAGTTGAAGTCGATGATTCAGTCATTGACAATTCAGTTGCAGAAGAGTGACCAACAAAAAGATGCATCTATAAAGTCACTTGAGTCTCAAATAGCTCAACTCGCCACTAATCAATCTTCAAGGAAGCCGGGTCATTTACCATCTCAACCTGATAAGAGCCAACATGAGACGGTGAATCTGATAAATTTGAGAAGCGGTCTTTCCTACGAAGGACCTAAATTATCGACTGATGAAGACAGGCCAGACCCGGAAATCATTGTTACAGAGCGTGAACAGTCTTCATTGGACAAAAGTATGCTGAACCCGAGGAAAGTCCTCGATCGACTCATTTCAGGTGGTCGATCGAGAGATAATGATAATGAAACTACTCGATCGAGTGAAATTGCTACTCGATCGAGTGATGCTGAAAATGAAGACTTCGATCGAGTGGATGAAAGTCCTCGATCAAAGGATATTGCTGATGAAAGTGCTCGATCGAAAGGAAGAAGAGGTCGATCGAGTAAAAATGTTGATGATCGTGTTGAAACTTTGGCAGACAGAAATAAAGGCTTGGAAATTCCCATTATGGTCCCTCTTCCGAGGCGATTGCAGAACAAGAAGGCCGAACAACAGTTCGGGAAATTTGCTGATATCCTGAAGAGCCTTCATGTCAACGTTCCATTCGCCGAACTGCTTACCCAGGTACCCTCTTACATAAAATTTATGAAAGAAATATTAACGCGTAAGAGGCATATTAGCGATCACGAAATAATAGCTTTGACTGAAATATGGTCCGCCTTGATTCAGAATAAGAGACCACCTAAACAATCTGACCCGGGTAGCTTTTCTATTCCATGCCATATAGGGACCCACTTCATTGATAATGCGCTATGTGACTTAGGAGCTAGCGTTAGTGTCTTACCATTGTCTCTTGCTAAGAGACTGGGTTTGACCAAATTTCACTGTACCAACATGACTGTCCAGATGGCCGACCGTACAATATCACGGCCACTAGGTGTCTTAGAGGACATACCTGTGAAGATCGGGAGGTTCTTTATTCCCATTGATTTTGTGGTCTTAGACATCCCCGAGGACTCTTACACTCCAATTATATTAGGACGACCATTCTTATTTACTGCTCGCGCGGTAATCGATGTCGGGGGGAAGACCCTTACTTTTCAGGTAGGTGACGAGGAGCTGAACTTTTATTAGTCTAATGCTCGTAGGGCCCCTATGCAAGTTCAACCTTGCAATGCCTTACCCTATATAGACCCTGACAGAGATTCTCCAGTTGATGACATTGAGTTTTGTGCTGCTATATTGACACCTCCACCTCAGACTGAGAGCAAAAAGGAGGACCATTCTGTTGTTTCCTTTGATGCAGTTACAAATAGGGCGGATATTGGAGATTCCGTCGGTCAAGGTACAGTGAAAGGCAAGTTAAGTGATGGGAATGACGCGAGTGACACTGCGAAAAAAAATGACAAAGGGAAGAAGAAAGTGAAGGCGTATGTGGACGCGAACTATTCTTCTTTAACCAGCTCAAGTTCTAGCTCATGGCAATCCAAGAGGACGGTCCGCGATACTGAAGGGACCTCCTCCAGTCAGAAGCCCTCTTCTAGGTTGTTACAGTGCTTTGGGAGATAAGCGGGAAATGTCCCGTTGGAAAAACTGTGTAATTTGAATTTCCGTTAAACACTTTTATTTGCGTTTACACTTTTAGACAATAGCGTAGTTAGTTTTAGCATAAGACCGGATTTAGACTGCGTTTTGAGAGTTTGGTATTCGTGGGAAGCATTTTTCTATGTTTTTATGCAGGTTTGGGGAGGATTAGCTGCATTGGGATGCGTGCCAAAGGAAAACAACTTGATCGAGCACTTTTCGTACTCGGTCGAGAGAAATGCCCAGGAAAAGGACTCGATCGAAAGGTTTTGTTTCTTCGATCGAAGGGTCCATAAAGAGGGGTTCTCGATCGAAAGGTGTTTTACTCGATCGAGCAGATTGAAGGAGAAAGCCCTCGATCGAGTGGTTTCAAATCACTCGATCGAGTGACTGCTGCTTATAACAGGCAAGGGAGTCTTTTCTTCCTTTTCTATTTTCATTCTAACTTTCCTCTTCCTTTTGTTTTGCGATAAACCCCATTAAATCTCCCAAATCTCCATTTTTTTTTCTTTCCCTTTACCAAATTAATCACCTATATTGTGTTCCTTGCTTAATTTTCGACAAAAGCCCTCTACTTTCCCTTTCAAATTCGTGCCTATTGCGGGTTAATTAGGGTTTTAGGGTTTGCGAAAACCGGGTCTTAATCCGATTGTTTTGTTGATTTTTGTCGATTCTATTGCATCTATTCGTGGGTAATCACCAAGTAAGTCTTTCCCATTGTTTAATTTGATTGTGTTTCGACCTTAATTAGGGCTTTAGGGTTTCGAAAATTTGATTAAATTGGGGAAAAATCGTGTTGTCATTGTATTAATTTTCTGATTAAAGGACTTATTTGATTGATAGGATGGATAGTAGTACCTTACCTTCCTCTAGTTCGACTGCTAGCTTGTCCCTTTCTGAAACGGTGGTCCCTGCTGCTACAACTGTCACTAGCCCTGTTGTTACTGTTTCTATTGTTGCTGCTGTCACTACAGCTTCTGTCCCATCTACGGTGTCGACCCTGCTGCGTCGACACTTTCTGTCACAGCTGCACTTTTGTCTGTGCTAGTACCTCGACCAGTCACAGGCCGCACTCCTGGACTGGCCGTTTCTGCCTTGGGTGCTGCTGGACGAGGACGGGGACGGTGACGAGGGGTCCCTACTGCTGCAGGACGCACTGCTGCCAGGTTCGTGGCAGACGACTCCTTGGACTCGCTTCCCGAATTCCCTCAGGTACGTTTCGTGAACTCGCTTCATCGTAAATGTTTTAAACATTTAATGTGCCGTGACATTACATCTACCAAGTTTCTGTGTCGTACTTCACTTGAAAAGTTAGGGATTTACGAGTCTGTGGCCGAACTTTTGAACGGGACGGGGATGACTGGGTTGACCACAATGTGTAATACTCCGTATTTATGAGTCTTTGGGTACTCTATCGAGTAGGCCTTACTCTGTCGAGTAAGGGTGAGTTGCGTTTTAAAATAGTTTCTGACCTGTTGGGTACTCGATCGAGTAACTAGGATACTCGATCGAGTAAGGGGGCACTCGATCGAGTAGCCGGTTTACGGGGAGTTATTTCTCGGGTTTTATTAATTATGCTATTAAGGTATATAATCTTTTCCGTCATCATTCTAAACACTTTTCAGAACCTAAATTGCTGTCAAAGAGAGGAAGCAAGTACGTTCATCCCTTTAATCGCATTGTTAGCAAATCCCGGAGTTTGGGAGGTCGGTTTTCATCGTTTGTTATACCGTTGAGATCCTTGCGTCGAGGGGAAGATCTATGTACCCTTTTTATTGTTTTTCCTTTAAGTTGGTTAAACCCTAATATGGGGATTTGGGGGTTTTGTGTAGATTGTGATTTGGTAGTGTTTATGTGTTTGTATGATAGGAGGAGGTTTTGTAGAAGAGGCTTTTTGATACAAAATTGTTGATATCCGATTGTTGTGCTTTCAGGTAGGGTTTCCTACTCGGTATTAGTTACATAATGTGTGGTGATTGTGCTGTAATTAGTGCTTGTTGATTGGTTTCGTGACGGTTGTTGATTGATTGTTGTTAATGGATGTGATTGTTTGTCTATGGTTCTCGAGATGCGTTCTCGGCTGAGTGGAGTCACTTGCGGGAGTGGCTTCACGCCCTAGTTTCGCCCTTCGTGGAACCCGCCACGGAAGGGGATGTGCACATTAATGGGACAGGGTTATCGCTCGGTATGATGAGTCGGGCTTAGGTGGGAACCGCTGCGGTCCCCCATCTGTGCGGTGGTCCGGTGGACGATCGATGATGGAGATTGATGGGAGTGGTGTGATTGTGTGTGTGTGACCGTTTGAGCTGTGTTGTTTGTTGTGTTGTTAGATTATATAAATTGTGTGATTAGTATCGACCCGTTTAAATGTTTTAAAAGCGTGGTGATCCATTCGGGGTGGTGAGCGATTATTGAGCAGGTATGATATGACGCGTATGGGATAGCCGGGATGAGTCATCACGTGGCGATTAGAAGTCTTTCCACGTGTCGACGATGTTTTATAGCTTTGATAGTTTTAGCGAAGAGACCGTCCGAGAATCTTGTATTTCTTTTTATCAGTTTGGATTTGCTATGTAATCACTTTAAACTTTATTTACTTTTAAAGTTGTTTCGTTATTGTCTTATGAATATCATGCCTCGGGTAACCGAGATGGTGGCATCCTTATACCTGAGTGGTCCTAGTAAGGCACTTGGAGTATGGGGGTGTTACAAATGGTATCAGAGCGACGATCCTGAAACCTGTAACCAATGAATTTAATGAATATAAGGAGTCAATTAAAATGAACCCGGGGTAAAGGTTGTAGGAGCTAATGCAAAGGCTTGGGAGACGTCCTAAAGTCGCGAACTCGCCCTACGATTTTGAACCGGTCACCATGGGATATGAGTCGGGATCGCTATGTGTTTATCTTGTGAATTGCGTACCTATATGGTGATGTGTGGCATGAATCGGTGGATGTATGTATGTGGAGAATGGGGAATGTGTAGAAAAGATGGTGATGATGTGATTTCGTAAGCTATTGATTGAAAGCATGATAGTTGGTTTACAATGTTGTTTTGAATTGTAGGAAAGGTATATGAGAATGATGAATGATGTGGTAGAAAAAGGAAGTCGTTCATATGTGATAATATGTGATGAATGATGATGTTGCAGGATGGATGATTCATAATGTGGCATAATAATAACATGTGCATAGGAATGTTGTGTTGTATACGTATATTTGGTTTGCATAAGGTTGCATGATAAGTTTATGTACTTGTCCACTATTGTTCATGTGTATATGTGGTAAGAAGTGTGTAGCTGTAATGAATGAATTGGTTGGAAGAGATTAAGTAAGTAATTGTATAAAAATATGAAATTCATGTGTGGAACATGTTTATGTGGGTAATGGATTTTAATAATATGGCAATGTTTGTAACATGTGAATAGGGGATTTTATGTTGTATATTATGTTATTGTGTACGTAAAGTTATAAAATAAAAGCATGTTGTAAATCGTGATTGACAAGTTAAATAATCTATGTGCATGATTAATGTTGTTGCTTGGCTTTTGAAAATAGTAACATATGATTATGAATACTGGATTTATGAGTTTTGGACTGGTTTTGTTTGCTTGGTTGTTGTTTAAGTTGTTTGGAAGTAAAATCAAGTAGTTGTGTTTTTCGATTATAAAGATGTTGTCTTTAAACTAGTATAACTTGAGATGCATAAATGATTTTGATGTGAATCCAATTGGAGGTGATAGTTTGTCCTTTTACGATTCTAACGATAGGTCACACGCCCAAAACGACCAAGTAATGAGTGAGTTATGACTGTTTTACTAAAAACGGACAAATCTTGAGAATTGGGGTACTGAGAATCGATCGAGTAGCCCTGGTGATTTGTTTTACGTGCTTCTGATCTTCACCTACTCGATCGAGTAAGTCCCTTACTCGATCGAGTGGCCGGTACTCGATCTAGTGACCCCTGTTTTGGGTCATATGCTTATCTTTTGACATTCGTTGCATATTATGTTTAATTCAAAGTTGTTATTTTACTTCTTTATGCATTGTTTTACATGTAAGTTGGTCTTGATACGTAAGTTACCCAATCTTATGGGGTGGTGAGTGGCACCTTATGGTGAGTATGAGTTTGGTGGGAGGAGATGAGCTATATGTGGTTGTACTGAGAAGTGGAAAAAGAAAAAGAATATTGATGAGCTGATTGAGGCATGGTGCAAGTTTTGGTGAGACGTGGTGAGTGATTTATTCGCGAAATTGAGTGATGTAAAAGTAAGTGAAAGTGGGTAAGGGATGATGTTGGTCTAAGGAACGTGAGAATGAAAAGATTGAAAGGAAGGTTTGGATAGTGGCAACTTGAGATGTGTAAAGAATTATGGAGTGAGATGGTTAGGAGTCGTGTGGGTCAAGAATATATGTAGTGAAAGTTCGTTTTAAAGGGGTTGAGAAGAGTGGTATATAGTGAACTTTATGGAGACATGTTGCGAGGTGGATTTGTAGACAGTGAGTGAGTTTGGGAGATTTGGTTTATTAAGAGGTGAAACTACGTGTGGTTTCTTTGGGCATTTAACGGCATGAAATGAAGTTGTTTAAACAGTGAACGTTGATTTTATGGATAGGTTAGTGACAAGTGTGAGCGATAGCATAATAAGAGAAGATCCATGGTAAGAAAGAGTGAGATGATATCGACATGAAATAATGGGATTTGAGCTTTGGCGGAATGAGAAGGTAACCGGAGCACTAAAGAATTAGATAGAAGTAATAAGGAGTTGAGCTATTAAATGGTATTGTTGAATGTGAAGAGAAAAGAAGAGTAAAAAGTAAGCTAAGGAAAATTTTCACCGGATTTATGTGATATAAAGGTAAGGAATCATCGAAATGTGTGATATTATCATGAGGATGTTAGTTAATGGTTATATGGGAGCTTCAGGACAACATGATTAATAATGAGTTTCGAGGAATTAAGGGAGTAAGAGTTGGTGGAGTATTTACACGATATGAGATTTTTGGTGGAAAGTTAGATGACGATACAATTAAGATAGTATTGGGAATAATGTTGAGGTAATTTTGTTGATGGGTTTGATGTTCTTTATTTGGGGATGTTAACCAAAGATAGGAGAAAAACCGTGTTGTTTTGACATGAGTGTAAGAGGTTTGATATACGAGCAGTGGTGGTATTGTGGTGTTGTCACTAGTGGTTAAGGGTGATGATAGATAAGAAAGACAACAGTCCTAGAGAGGTTGATTTTACAAAGGCCAGATTGATATGTGTGGTTGTAAGGGAGTATAAGATGTGGTTATATGAGGCGAGCGCTAGTGGTTGAATATTAATGGTATGGCATGAGGTGATGGTTATGCGAATGGGAAAATATGTTATGAGGGGCATATGAGTTAAGCTCGGGCGACAGGTAACCTTTATCGAGTGGTAACTTACGTGATCAGGATTGACTAGTTGGATGTGATTATGGGTCTATGATGTGTATAAATGTTTGTGTGAGGTTCTGACCTCACGAGAAGCGGTATGGTGTGATAGTTATAAAGATGTTATATGAATGTTTGAGATATATGTAGGGTACGACAATCTGATGGAATGAGGCTAAAAAAGTAATAATTTGATTGATTTGGCATGGCTAGTTATAATTCTATGTGTATTGATAACACATGCGTATTCCGTGAAATGGTAGAGATGATGTTCATGAGGTGCTTATCTGTTTATCCATATAATATGTTGCGTTGTGATTTAATAAAGTGGATTTGAATAAGTTTTTCTTGTCTCGAGAAGTTATCTTTGAGTCAGTGTTTATGGGTTTGAGTAAGTTGTGATGTCTATCGGTGCGGTTGTGGTGCCTCGGGTGGTGATCCGGGCACGGTACTTCGTGTTGTGATACGGGTATTTTCGTACTGCGGTGCGGTTGTTGGTGACGGTGTTGTGATGCCGTCACCGGTTGTGGTGGAGTAGGCGGGATGATTGTGATACGAGTTTTCGAAAGTGCATACCAGTTATACATAGATTGTTGTTTTGTTTGCTGTTGTTCTTTGTGAGTTTTGGTTGAACATGTAGACTGTTGTTTTGTTTGTTGATGTTTCTTACCAGTTTCAACTTGGGTGTGAGGGTAGAGTATGATATGGGAGAAAGTTGTGTATGTTTTGTTGTTGTGATGGTATAGTGATTTTCTGTTGATAGGGCACAGTTGTAAGAGGTTGTACAGAACATTTGACCTTATTGTAGATGAGACATCGGTGCACATAGTCATGGCAAGTGATTCGTAGAACATGTGTGGTAATGATCTGAAAGCTGAAGGTGGTTTTAATCTTTCGTTGGGCCAGTGAGGGAAGGGTGTTTGGATTTAGTGTCTTGTTAAGTCATGTATGAGTTTTGCAGTGATGAAAGAAAATAACTTGAGGATCTTGTGTGAGTGTACGTAACACGTGTGGATCGTGAGTTATGCTTTTGGTGATAGAAGTTTTATATAGTCTATATAGAGAGGTATGTCATGTTGCGGTAATGTGGAAGAGTTGGAGTATTGGTTATGCTAAGGGTTTTGCGGTATTAGTTAGATGGAGTGCATGTGGGTTAATATCCGTATACTACCCTTAAATTGCAGGACTATAACGTAAATTTAAACATGCAATTTATAGTCATAAAACGATAAAAACAATGGAAACGATAAGTGTATAGAAATCAACCTCGGGTCCTTTAAATTGCGGCGTAAAGAACAGAAATCAAAGCAGATTTCCTCCTAATCGTTGCACCCAAGACTTTGTCCGAGATATGCCCTTGTGCTAGAACAGTGTTCTCCGATTGCCTTGCAATATAGGGAGAACTGATGTGAGTTTTGTCGAGATGAGAGATCTCAGGTTTTTCAGAGAAGAAAGCTCTTCGAAACCCTAAATTTTTAGCAAGAATGAATTAGGTTAGACAAGAGGAGAAAGCTCTCCTTTTGTCTTGGTGATTCTCGGCCAAACCGAGTGAGAGGAGCCCGTATGGGCTTTTCAATTTCTCTTCACTTAAACTCGCGGTCCGGTCCATCACTCGCTAAGTGTATATGACGTGGTCCGATTATAAATCGTTATCGGTTATCGGAAATTAAGGCATCAGCTAATAATACGGGTTAGTTGAATTATTAATACGTGTCCGACAAAAAAAAAGATTGTATAATTATTTTTAATATACATTTAATTAAATATAAATCACGTATATTTAATTTTACGAATTAACTGGTTAATTCGCCTTAGCCCATGATATTTAATCCGTATTAAATATAATATCTCAACATCACATATTTGACTAATTACTTAGTCAAATAACTCGGACTAACTTGGTTAGTCAATTTTGGCATCTACATGACAGTATTTTCATACCGTCACATCTCTCGAACGTATCCTATAGGTGTGACTTTTAGGGACCAGTTGATCACCGCCATCTGTATGACAATAACGTCAAACTTATCTAGCAAGCCAACCGTTATTGATAAACGTGGATCAACTGATAATAATACCAAAGTATGCCCTTTGATCCTTTTAGAGGTTTATAAGTCCTTGCACTAACTGTTAAGGACACCAACCCCAACAGTGCAGAGTGAATTGAAGTATGAGAACTGTTTAAGTAAGAAAGCCTTAGAAATAGGAACGGTTATAGAAATGAGGTTATAGGCGGTTATCTTTGACATGTGGTGGTGATGAGGATGATGAGATGATTTAACTAAGGATTTAGTATTAGTGAGTTACGAGGACGTAACATTTGTCTTAAGAGGAGTAGGATGCGATAAAAGTGAGTTTCATGGTTGTGCATGTTGTAAAATAATTGGAAGTAGAGTGTTAACATAGCGTAAAAGAGGGATTTGTTTTGTGGTTGATGTTGTTAAAAGGCCATGGCCGTGCTTGTAGTAGTGTGATGTTTAGGAGTTCGAGAGTTTTGATAGTAGCATGATGATGTTTATGAGTGTAAGTAAACTTCGAGGACGAAGTTCCTTTTAAGGGTGGTAGAATGTAACATTCTGTTTGATGTTAGGGGTATTTTGATATTGGATTGGCTCTGGATGATGTATTACGGAGCTAGCTGGTAGTGTATGGAGTTAGTTTTGAGAGAGATATAATGGAGTCGATACGATATCGTGAGCCATGTTGTGGAGGTAGGAATAGTTAGTGGAGTTGGTGTTACGAGTTCATGTTTGGGTTGGAGTTTTGTTTTGAGTTCTTAGTCACGTTGTTGTGTCTTGATCGAGTTAGTATGTTTGTTTTTGAGAATGGGTTGAACTTCGGGGACGAAGTTCTTTTTAAGGAGGGAAGACTGTAATACTCCGTATTTATGAGTCTTTGGGTACTCTATCGAGTAGGCCTTACTCTGTCGAGTAAGGGTGAGTTGCACTTTAAAATAGTTTCAGACCTGTTGGGTACTCGATCGAGTAACTAGGATACTCGATCGAGTAGCCGGTTTACGGGGAGTTATTTCTCGGGTTTTGTTAATTATGCGATTAAGGTATATAATCTTTTCCGTCATCATTCTAAACACTTTTCAGAACCTAAATTACTGTCAAAGAAAGGAAGCAAGTACGTTCATCCCTTTAATCGCATTGTTAGCAAATCCCGGAGTTTGGGAGGTCGGTTTTCATCGTTTGTTATACCGTTCAGATCCTTGCGTCGAGGGTAAGATCTATGTACCCTTTTTACTGTTTTTACTTTAAGTTGGTTAAACCCTAATATGGGGATTTGGGGGTTTTGTGTAGATTGTGATTTGGTAGTGTTTATGTGTTTGTATGATAGGAGGAGGTTTTGTAGAAGAGGCTTTTTGATACAGCTGTTGATACCGTCTGACTGTTGTGCTTTCCAGGTAGGGTTTCCCTACTTAGTATTAGTTACATAATGTGTGGTGATTGTGCTGTAATTAGTGCTTGTTGATTGGTTTCGTGACGGTTGTTGATTGATTGTTGTTGATGGATGTGATTGTTTGTCTATGGTTCTCGAGATGCATTCTCGGCTGAGTGGAGTCACTTGCGGGAGTGGATTCACGCCCTATTTTCGCCCTTCGTGGAATCCGCCACGGAAGGGGAGGTGCACATTAATGGGACAGGGTTATCGCTCGGTATGATGAGCGGGGCTTAGGTGGGAATGGCTGCGGTCCCCCACTGGCAGGGCTGATCCAGTGGACAGTCGGTGACGGAGATTGATGGGAGTGGTGTGATTGTGTGTGTGTGACCGTTTGAGCTGTGTTGTTTGTTGTGTTGTTGGATTATATAAATTGTGTGATTAGTACTGACCCAGTTTAAATGTTTTAAAAACCGTGGTGATCCATTCGGGGGTGGTAAGCAGTTATTGAGCAGGTATGATATGACGCGTATGGGATAGCTGGGATGAGTCATCACGTGGCAGTTAGAAGTCTTCCGCTGTGTCAGACGATGTTTTATAGCTTTGATAGTTTTAGCAGTAGACCGTCTGAGAATCTTGTATTTCTTTTTATCAGTTTGGATTTGCTATGTAATCACTTTAAACTTTATTTACGTTTAAAGTTGTTTCGTTATTGTCTTATGAATATCATGCCTCGGGTAACCGAGATGGTGGCATCCTTATACCTGAGTGGTCCTGGTAAGGCACTTGGAGTATGGGGGTGTTACACAATGAGTGCACTGACTTACGAGCAGCTGACCCTTAAGTTTTTCAGCTCTTTTACTTTCTAAGATGGTGACTATGACACTGACCCTGAGAGCTCTTGTGTTTCCTTTAGACTGTTTAACCAGACCATCTCTTGGACTTTAGCTGAGTTTGGGAGGAGGTTGGGTTTGTCGTCTCACGGCCATCAGGACCCTCCTCGGAAGGTCATGCGCTTACTTTGGCCTACTTTAGCACAGACTCCCTACGACCAGAGGAAGCTAGCTCACGTCCATCTTCCCCCGGCCCGTTACTTTCTTCGTCTCCTTGGAGCGACGATTTTTGGCCAAAAGGAGCCTAACAACATTAACAATGTTGAGTTGTCTATTTTAGGGGGCTATTTGAATATTGATAGCGCTGGCCCCTTCGTTCTTAACATTGCTTACTTGACAAATTTCAAAGATTTTAATCTTTGTCGGGCGTAAGAAGACGGCACACGATTTCCTGTGGAGGCATAGCCTCCTACATCGCCCGTACTCTCTTCACTGACTTTCCCCGAGGCTTGACACATTTAGATAGGGATGCGGACTTAGATATTAGCACCATGCTGGGGATGTTTTGGTTAGCTAAGGATCGGCGGACTTGGAAGATCTGTGGTTCCAAGTCCGTTACCTTACTGTTTCCCGACCTACCCCGTCTTTCACCTTTGACCACTGTGACGGGTAGGTTGCCTCACCTCAACCTTTCTATCACCTTACACTATCTTCCGCTTCTAAAAAGCGAAAGCGGCCTGAGACTGGAGAGGGGTCCACACCGACTCAGGCTGGGCAGACGTCCACGTCCACTCCCACGCCTACACCGACCCCTAACCCTACTCCTTCTGTTCCACAGCCGGTTTTGCCGGCTAACTTTGTTTCTCCTCCACCCTTTGAGGCGCCCGAGATCATGGACCAAAGGCGTCGTGACGGTTTGTTGATTGAGATGTGTACCAGTGTAATACTACGGTTTTATAAGCCTCTGGGTACTCTATCGAGTGGGCCTTACTATGTCGAGTAAGGGTATTTTGCAGTTTAAAACAGTTTCTGACCTGTATGGTACTCGATCGAGTAGCCTTGGTACTCGATTGAGTAGGCGGCACTCGATCGAGTACGTTAGTTACTCGATCGAGTAAGTGTGTTTTACGGGGTTGTTTTGACGGGTTTTGCTAATAACACGAGTTTAATATAAAAGGTTTCCGTCAGTTTATTTAATCACTTTTAACCTTTCTAAACCTTTCAAAAGAAAAAGGAGTTACGTAGTTCTCTCTCGTCGCGTTGTTGGCAAATCCCCAAGGCTAGGAGTGTCGGATCATCTTGTTCTTTGCATCATAGTGTTCCTTGCGTCAAGGGTAAGATCTACATACCAATTTTATAGTATTTAGTTGACTTTGTTTAAACCCTAATTGGGTAATTTGGGGGTTTTGGGGAGTATTGTTGTTGTAGATTGTGATTGTATGATTGTGTGTCTATAGTAGGTGGTTTCGTTGAAGAATGATTATGATTAGCTGATTGTGACGATCTTGGTGATGGCTTATTTCAGGTAGGGTTTCCCTACTCAGTATTAGTCCCATAATGCATTGTTGGTGTTTTGTGATTGTTGAATATTATCGTATTCGTATTGTGACGGTCGTTGGTTCTGATTGCTGTGAATGGTTGTGATTGTTTGTCTGTGGTTCTCGAGATGCGTTCTCGGCTGAGTGGAGTCACTTGCGGGAGTGGCTTCAGGCCCTAGTTTCGCCCTCCGTGGAACCCGCCACGGGAGGGGATGTGCACATTAATGGGACAGGGTTATCGCTCGGTATGATGAGCAAGGATTTGGTGGGTACGGCTGCGGTCCCCCTGGCGGTGGCTGGGTCCGGTGGACGATCGGTGATGGAGATTGATTGGAGTGGGTGTGGTTGTGTGTGTGAGCGTTTGATGTTTGTTTGTTTCTTGTGTTATTGGTTATATAAAGCGTGTGATTAATCTTGACCCGTTTAATGTTTTAAAAACGTGGTGATCCATTCGGGGTGGTGAGCGGTTATTGAGCGGTGTATGATATGACGCGTATGGGATAGCTGGGATGAGTCATCACGTGGCAGTTAGAAGTCTTCCGCTATGTCAAACGATGTTTTATAGCTTTGATAGTTTTAGCAGTAGACCGTCTGAGAATCTTGTATTTCTTTTCATCAAGTTTGGAGTTGGTTTGTAATCACTTTAAACATTATTTACTTTTAAGTATGTTTCGTTATTGTCTTATGATTATCATTGGCTCGGAAAACCGAGATGGTAGCACTTCCATGCCTTAAGTGGTCCTGGTAAGGCACTTGGAGTATGGGGGTGTTACAAAATGGTATCAGAGCGACGATCCTGAAACCTGTAACCAATGAACCTAATGAATATAGGGAGTCAAATTAAAATGAACCCGGGGTAAAAGTTGTAGGAACTAATGCAAAGGCTTGGGAGACGTCCTAAAGTCGCGAACTCGCCCTAAAATTTTGAACCGGTCACATGGGATATGAGTCGGGATCGCTATGTATTTACCTTGTGAATTGTGTATTTATATAGTAATGTGTGGTATGAATCAGTGGATGTATGATTGTGGTGGAATGAGGAATGTGGTAAATGATAAAGTGTTGTGAATAGGCATGTTGCATAATATTTGGTTTACAGTGATGTTGGGAATTGTTGGAAAAGTACATGAGAAAATGAATGATGTGGTGGGAAAAGGGAAGTAAATAATATGATAATATGTGATAGGTAATGATGTTGCAGGATGAATGGTTTATAATGTGTCTATACTAGTAACATGTTATTAGGAGGTGTGATAAGATTATATATAGTTTGTTTGCGTAAAGTTATATATTAATTTCATATACCTGCCTACTGTTATATCATATACACTTGTTAGATGAAGAATGTGGTTGAAATGGATGAATTGGTTGGAAAAGATGGAGTGTCAATTGCATGAGAATATGAATTTTGTGAATATGAATATGCTGAGATGACGAAGTGGATTTGTAATATTGTTGCGTTAGTAACATGGAAATAGGATTTGTAGTGTATGAGTATGTTTTGTATTACGAAAAGTTATAAAATTAAAGCATGCGGTTAGTACATGGTTAATAAGTTAAATAATATATGTGCATGATGGATGTTGTTGCTTGACTTTTGAAGATAGTAACATGTAATTAGCAATACCGGTTTTATGAGTATTGAGTTGTTTTTGTCTACCTTGTTGTTGTTTAAGTCGTTTGGAAGTAAAATCAAGTAGTTATGTTTTTTTTTCGATTATAGAGAGGTTGTCTTTAAACTGTTATAACTCGAGATATATATATGATTTTAATGTGATTCCAATTGGAGGTGATAGCTTGTTCTTTTACGATTCTAACGATAGGTCACACGCCCAAAACGACTAAGAAATCAGTGAGTTATGACCGTTTTACGAAAACTGGACAGTGCTGAGAAATGCGTAGGGTACTCGATCGAGTGGCCCTTACTTGATCGAGTACCCCTTACTCGATCGAGTAGCCCTGATAATTTTTATATATGTGTCTCTGACTTTCACCTACTCGATCGAGTAAGCCATTTACTCGATCGAGTGGCCTGTACTCGATCTAGTGACCCCTATTTTGGGTCATATGCTTATCTTTTGACTTCGTTGCATATTATGTTTAATTCAAAGGTGTTATTTTGCTTCTTTATGCATTGTTTTACATGTATGTTGGTCTTGACGCGTAAGTTACCCAATCTTGTGGTGTAGTGGGTGGCACCTGTGGTGAGTATGAATTCGGTGGGAGGATATGAGTTATATGTGGTTGCGATAGATAGTGGAAAAAGAAAAGGAAGATCGTTATGGCTTAATTAAGACATAGAGCATGTTTTCTAAGATGAGATGAGATGAGATGAGTGATATGATTGTGTGTTGAGTAACGTAAAAGCAAGTGAATATGGGCAAGGGGTGATGTGAGTCTAAGGAACGTGAGAATGAAAGGATTGAGAGTAAGGATGTGGATAGTGGCAACTTGAGATGTGTGAAGAATTATGGAGGGAGATGGTTAGGAGTCATGTGGGTTAAGAATATACATAGTGAAAGTTCGTTTTAAAGGGATTGAGAAGAGTGGTATATAGTGAACTTTGTGGAGACATGTCGCGAGGTGGATTTGTAGACAGTGAGTGAGTTTGGGAGATTTGGTTTATTAAGAGGTAAAACTACCGTGGGATTTCTTTGGGCAATTAACGGTATGAAAGGAATTTTGCTTTCTAGAGATGTACAAAGGAGATGCAATTGTTTGAACAGTGAACGTTGATTTTATGGATAGACTAGAGGCAAGTGTGAGTGATAGAATAATAAGAGAAGATCCATGGTAAGAAAGAGTGAGATGATATCGATATGAAATAATGGGATTTGAGTTTTGGAGCGATGAGAAGGTAATTGGAGCACTAAGGGGTTAGATAGAAGTAATAAGGAGTTGAGCTATTAAATGGTATTGTTGAGTATAAAGAGAAAAGAAGGATAAAAGTAAGCTGAGAAAAATGTTCACCGGAGTTATGTGACATAAAAGTAAGGAATCGTCGAAATGTATGATACTATCAAGAGTAAGTAAGTTAATGGTTATACAGAAGTTTCAGGACAACATGATTAATCATGAGTTTCGAGGAATTAAGGGAGTATGAAGTTGGTGGAGTATTTGCACGATACGAGATTTTTGGTGGAGAGTTAGATGATGATACAATTAAGGATAGTATTGGGAAGAATTGAGGTAATTTTGTTGATGGATTCGATGTTTGTCATTTGGGATGTTAACCAAAGATAAGAAAGAAATCGTGATGTTTAGAGATGAGTGTAAGAGGTTTGATGTCCGGAAAGTGGTAATGTCATGGTTTGTGACTAGTGGTTAAGGGTGATGGTATATTAGAAAGGTAGTAATTCTAAAGAGGTTGATTTTGTAGAGACCAGATTGATATGTATGGTTGTGAGAAAGTATAAGATGTGGTTATATGAGGCGGTTGTTAGTAGTTGAGTATTAATGGCATGGTTACAATTGGCAGGGGGTGATGGATATGTGAATGGGAGAATATATTATGAGGGGTATACGAGTTAAGCTCGGATGAGAGGTAACTTCTATCAGGTGGTAACTTACGTGATCAGGATTGACTGGTTGGATGTGATTATGGGTCTATGTCATGTATAAATGTTTGTGTGAGGTTCTGACCTCACAAGAAGTGGTATGGTGTGATAATTATAAAGTTGTCATCTAAATGTTCTGTAATACATGTTGGATACGATAACGTAATGGAATGATGTTTAAAAAGGTAATAATTTGACTATTTTGGCATGGCTAGTTATGCTTGTATGTATTCATGATATATTTTATTCCGTGAAAAGGTATGGATGGTATGCATGAGATTCTTGTCTGTTATTCCGTATGATATATGGTGTTGTGATCTAGTAAAGCAGTTTTGAGTAAGTTTTCTTGTCCGAGAAGTTATTTCTGAGTCAGTGTTTATGGGATTGAGTATGTTGCGACGTTTATCGATGTGGTTGTTGTGCCTCGAGTGGTGATCCGGGCATGGTACTTCATGTTGTGATGCGTGTATTTTTGCACTGCGGTGTGGCTGTTGGTGGCGGTGTTGCGATGCCGTCACCGGTTGTGGTGGAGTAGGCGGGATGATTATGATTCGAGTTTCGAAAGTACATACCAATTATACATAGATTGTTGTTTTGTTTGATGTTGCTCCCTGCGAGTTTCAGTTTGTGCAGATAGACAGTTGTCTTGATTATTGATGTCTTCTTTACCGGGTTAAGTTTGGGAATGAGGGTAGAGTACGATATGAAAGAGAGTTGTATATGTTTTCGTTGTTGTCATGGTATAGTGATATTCTGTTTATAGGACACAGTTGTAAAAGGTTGTTACAGTAATTTTGATCTTGTTTTAAGATGAGGCATCGGTAGACATAGTCATGGCAAGTGATTCGTAGAGCATGTGTGGTAATGATCTTAAAGCTGCAGGTGGTTCATAATCTTTCGTTGAGACAGTGAGTATAGGGTGTTGGGAAATGGTGTCATGTTGCTTTATGAATGAGTTTTGCGGTAATGAAAGAAAGGAACTTGAGGATCTAGTGTGAGTGTACGTAACAAGTGTGGATCGTGAGTTATACTTTTGGCAATATGAGTTTATCATAGTTTATATAGAGAGGTATGTCGTGTTGCGGTAATGTGGAAGAGTTAGAGTGTTTGTTATGATCAGGAAATTGTGGTATTGGTTAGATGGAGTGCAGAATGAATTGAGGTACGAGAGCGGTGTAAGTAAGAGAGCCTTGGATATAGGAATGCTTAGTGTTTAGATTATAGGCGGTTGTCTTCGACAGGTGGTGGTGATGAGGATAGTGGAAAGATGTAGCTAAGGATCTAGTATTAGTGAGTTACGAGGACGTAACATTTATCTTAAGAGGAGTAGGATGCGACAAAGAGAGTTTAGTGGTTGTACAGGTTGTAGTAGATTTGGAAGTTTAAGCCTTGATGTAGAATAAAAGATTGATTCATGTTGTGGTTGATTTTGTTAAAGGTCATGGTCGTGCTTGTAGTAGTGTGATGCTTCAGAGTGTGAGAATATTTTCTATAGTGTTGACAGTTAGATGATGATGTATATGAGTTCTATAGTGTTGACAGTTGGAGGATGAGGTTATGAGTATGAGCAAACTTCGAGGACGAAGTTCCTTTTAAGGGTGGTAGAATGTAACATTCCGTTTGATGTTTATGAGTATCTTGATATTGGATTTTCTAGTGGATGATATGTTACGGAGCTAGCAGCGTTTGTGGACGGTAGTTGGTTATGTATGGAGTTGGTGTCGTGAGAGATATATATGTGGTAGATACGATATCGTGAGTCATGTTGTGGAAGTAAACATAGTTGGTGGAGTGGGTGTTAAGAGTTCATGTTTTATAGGTTGGGTTTTCGATTGAGTTCTTAGCTATGTTGTTGTGTCTTGGTCGAGTTAGTATGTTCGTTTTTATGTATGGGTTGAACTTCGGGGACGAAGTTCTTTTTAAGGAGGGAAGACTGTAATACTACGGTTTTATAAGCCTCTGGGTACTCTATCGAGTGGTCCTTACTCTGTCGAGTAAGGGTGTTTTGCAGTTTAAAACAGTTTCTGACCTGTAGGGTACTCGATCGAGTAGCCTTGGTACTCGATCGAGTAGGCGGCACTCGATCGAGTACGTTAGTTACTCGATCGAGTAAGTGTGTTTTACGGGGTTGTTTTGACGGGTTTTGCTAATAACGCGAGTTTAATATAAAAGGTTTCCGTCAGTTTATTTAATCACTTTTAACCTTTCTAAACCTTTCAAAAGAAAAAGGAGTTACGTAGTTCTCTCTCGTCGCGTTGTTGGCAAATCCCCAAGGCTAGGAGTGTCGGATCATCTTGTTCTTTGCATCATAGTGTTCCTTGCGTCAAGGGTAAGATCTACATACCAATTTTATAGTATTTAGTTGACTTTGTTTAAACCCTAATTGGGTAATTTGGGGGTTTTGGGGAGTATTGTTGTTGTAGATTGTGATTGTATGATTGTGTGTCTATAGTAGGTGGTTTCGTTGAAGAATGATTATGATTAGCTGATTGTGATGATCTTGGTGATGGCTTATTTCAGGTAGGGTTTCCCTACTCAGT
The DNA here is from genome assembly GCF_048544455.1 of Silene latifolia. Taxonomy (NCBI): domain Eukaryota; kingdom Viridiplantae; phylum Streptophyta; class Magnoliopsida; order Caryophyllales; family Caryophyllaceae; genus Silene; species Silene latifolia. The sequence continues at coordinate 109,313,177 of NC_133532.1, read as the reverse complement.
ATTAGTCCCATAATGCATTGTTGGTGTTTTGTGATTGTTGAATATTATCGTATTCGTATTGTGACGGTCGTTGGTTCTGATTGCTGTGAATGGTTGTGATTGTTTGTCTGTGGTTCTCGAGATGCGTTCTCGGCTGAGTGGAGTCACTTGCGGGAGTGGCTTCAGGCCCTAGTTTCGCCCTCTGTGGAACCCACCACGGGAGGGGATGTGCACATTAATGGGACAGGGTTATCGCTCGGTATGATGAGCAAGGATTTGGTGGGTACGGCTGCGGTCCCCCACTGGCAGGGCTGGTCCAGTGGACAGTCGGTGATGGAGATTGATTGGAGTGGGTGTGGTTGTGTGTGTGAGCGTTTGATCTGTTTGTTTACTGTGTTATTGGTTATATAAACTGTCTGATTAGTACTGACCCCGTTTAATGTTTTAAAAACTGTGGTGATCCATTCGAGGGTGGTGAGCAGTTATTGAGCAGGTATGATATGACGCGTATGGGATAGCTGGGATGAGTCATCACGTGGCAGTTAGAAGTCTTCCGCTATGTCAGACGATGTTTTATAGCTTTGATAGTTTTAGCAGTAGACCGTCTGAGAATCTTGTATTTCTTTTCATCAGTTTTGGAGTTGGTTTGTAATCACTTTAAACATTATGTACTTTTAAGTATGTTTCGTTATTGTCTTATGATTATCATTGCCTTGGGAAACCGAGATGGTAGCACTTCCATGCCTTAAGTGGTCCTGGTAAGGCACTTGGAGTATGGGGGTGTTACAACCAGGGTGGCTCTTATGGAGCGGGACTAGGCACTTGCCTTGTTCCCTCTGTACGAGTACCACATGAGGAGATGACGTCCCGTTCCAGATGGCTGGCCACACCCTTCTTTCTACCGGTACCCGGCGGAGGGGTACCCACAGCCAGAGAGCGAGGCGGACACAGCTGAGCAGGAGGAGAGAGCTAGAGTTGATGAGAGGAGGAGACGGGAGCAGGAGCGAGATCCTGACTACAGGGTGGTTGGTGAGTAGGAGGAGGTTGACGAGTAGATGCGTGTCTACTCACTTCCTCAGTTTTATGGCTGGTTTGGGGAAGTTCGCTTATTTTGTAGGTATTTCTGCTTTTCTTTAGTTTTCATCTTCTTTATTTATTTATTTATTCATTCATTTATTGGCTGTAATTATCCCGTTCCCCGTATATATACTGCTGGTGTATGTTGGAGGACAACGAGGGCGTTGTCCGTTTTGGTTTGGGGAGGGTATTGCATCCTTTGAGTCTGCATTTGCATTTGTTTTTGCATTCACGTTTATTTTCTCCCTTGCATTTGTTTTTAATTTAAAAAAAAAAACAAAAATCAAAGATATTAGAAAAATTTCGAAAAATTCAAAAAATCACGTCTATTTATGCATCTAGGTTGAGTCAGAACGGTAGATTTCTGTGATGATATTGCACTGTAACTTGTCATCTCACTTAAGCCTTGCATCAGATTGGCAGTTATTAGCTTTGTCATGCGCATTGTCTACGAGTTAATGTTAAAAATACAGCTGATCATATAGACTTGACCTGAAAAATCGGCAAGCTACTTTAAAATTTCTAAGTTATTAGAGTCGTAAAACTGGTGTCATTTATGACCAGTTCATGTAGGAATTGAGAGTAGTATACTCCTTGCATAACATGTTCATCATTTTGCACTTTCATGAAATTCGATTGCTTTTTTCTTGCATACATTCGGGTTTGTGGTCGGTGTCACATGCAGGGAGGTGCTTGCAATTTTTCCCTTTCTTTCATTTTCACCCATTTAGCTCCACATTAGCCAAGCTTAGCCTTTTACCCATTAATTACACCCAAATTAAGCCTGCCTGTCAAGCTAATTTAGTGTATTTTTGTGGTATATTTCTCATTGATACGAGTTTGTTCGTCTTATCTTGTATGGAGTTGGTAGAAAAGAAAAGAAAGGGGGATATTTTGAAATTGAAAAAAAGTTATGAAAAAGAAAAGAAAAAATGTGGGCAGGAAAATGAGAAAAGCATGGGAAAAGAAAAAACAAAGAAAAAGAAAAAGAGAAAGAACAGACTGTGTAAAAAAGGGAAGTTTGTGACGGTCTTACTCCTATGTTTTATTTATATCATTTGAGGAGTTGTTGTTTTTGGTTAGTGAGTTTTGTGACAAAGAAGGGCACTTGTGTTTGACTTCATAATCGGCTGAGAATTGGATGTTCTTATATGGTCTTGTTTAGGTGCTAGCTTGACGCTTTAGCTCCACTTTATCCATAACTGTTTTGCCTTTTCTTACCCGTAGCCTCACTTTCCTATAACTTTTGCAAGCCCTCAGCTGTGACAGACACTGTTTGATTGGAATGTATGTATGGTGATTAGAATCGTCTATCATTTTTGTTGCATGCATGTTTATGTGGGTCGTAGTTTAGGTGAGTGACTGATTTCTCTTCTTCTCTTACACATTTATACTCACCCTTTGCTTCATGAGAGAAGAGTGACCCGTAAGAGTCCAACTTTAAAGGTCTTGCAAGGTCGACAGTTCAGCTTATTTATAGACATCATACAACTCGTTTGCGCTTGACTGTTGTAGCTATAATTGTTACTTTTGATTTCATTAAACGGTTTAAGTGGACAAGTTATAGCTAGCTCTGAGTTTTCTTATCCGTTCCATTAGTTTGCATTTAGTTTACTCGAGGACGAGTAAAGGTTCGGTTTGGGGAGATTTGTTACGTGCAATTTATATAGTCTTTTTAGCCTCTTATTGCACGCATTTCTATACCTTTTTCATTGCTTTGTATTGCAAAATGCCCTGAATTGGCTACTTTGGTTTGTTTCGTCTCATTTGTAGGAATGGACCTTAAAGTAGTGGAATCGTACCTTATTCGTTCCTCCTAGCATGCATTTTAAGGAGTTGAATATTTAGAGCAGAATGACGTGCCTCGGGAAGCGTAAAGGAGATCCTTAGAAGCTAACCACACGATTTCAAAGCTATTTTCAGTGGAAGTCACTCGATCGAGAGCTTTTTGTGGTCAATCGATTGGTTTTGGCAGAGCAAGGAGTTCGATCGAGTCCCTGATGTACTCGATCGAAGTATGCTGTATTCGAGGTCTTCAATCGAGAGTCCTATTTGTTCGATCGAGGAGAATGGCTGAAGAACTACTCGATCGAGAGGAATGAAATGCCTCGATCGAGTGGTTTACTTATTTACTCGGGATTTTTATTCCGTGTTTAGGTTTATTTTAGTTAATAATCGCTTCCCTATATAAGGGAAGATGTCATTAGGTTAAGGATCATCTATCAAACACACATTACTCTACACTTAATTACTCTTCTTCTCTTAATTACTGCTGGAACGTTTCCTCTGCCTCTTTATTTTCGGATCTAAGCTTTGTAATCTTTCTCTACTCTTTAATCTCAATTTAATCCTTTGTTTGCTCTTAATTATTGTTCTCTTGTTTTAATTGTCCTTGTTTAATAGTTTATACTTCATCCTTATCGTTCCTTTATTATGACTTTCTTTAGCATATTCATTGTTGTTCTTATTATTATCATCGATAGCATGAGTAGCTAAACTCCCTTATGTTAGGATTAGGGGAGTCATGGTAGTGAAGTGACGATGTTGTGAATAGGCTAGACGATTGATTGTGAGAACTGTGTCTTTAGCAATATAATTGTAATAAGTTTAGTTGAGTGCACGCTTCTAAACCCTTTAATTTGGTTAAATTCAATCCTAGATCGGAAGATTAGAATGAACAGACCTGTTATGAACAGTAGACTACCCTAATGAGGACGGAAGTTAAGTTAGTTGTAATCTAGGGTGGATAGCGGACCGGAAGGACCTTTCCCTTGCCCTTCTCACAGTAGATCGTCTGAACTGTTTATGACTGAGTTGGTAAACTGCCATGGTGAACCGAATTCCTGACATATCCCTCTTTATTTGATCACACACCTCGCTTTTTCTTGCTTTACTGCTCTTTTCTCTATTTCTCTTGCCTTAAACCTTTATTAGTGTAGAAATCAATTAAAACTCCCACTTGTTACTGGACAGACGTAATTAGCAGATAGATACATTAGCCTCTCTGTGGAGATCGACCCTACTTCCGCTAACTTCTGTTAGTTGTCCTAGGTAATTATTTTTGATACTAAAATGACGGTGTCAGTTATCATGGATTCGACGTATAAAACCAACATGTACAATAATCCAGTCATTGAGATGGTTGGTGTCACACCCACCGGATCGTCGTTCTTAATTGCATGTTCGATGATTCCTACCGAGTCCGAGGACTGTTACTAGTGGCTTTTTAAGAAGTTAGGTGACATTTTAGATATCACGGGAGCGTCCCCTTCTGTTTTTCTCACCGACCGGTAATTGTGTTTGATCAACGCTCTTAAAGCAATATATCCCGGGGTTGATCATTTGTTGTATCGATGGCACGTGAACAAAGCCATCAATACTAAATCTGTCGCTACTTATAAATCCGAGAGTTACAAGAAACATGTCATGAAAAATCCAGAATCGGGTTGGTGTCATGTGATCAATGCACCTACCGAGCAAGAGTTCCAGCGTTGGTGGAGGATCTTCTGTATCAAGTGGCCTGTTTTGGCCACTTATATCGGGAGCACTTGGGGTGACCACGCGTCGAAGTTTGTATTATGTTATATAAATGAGTGCTTTCATCTTGGTAACACGGCAACTTCCCGTGTTGAGTCAGCCCATTATCTATTGAAGGCTTGGTTGAAAAGCAGTCATCTCACACTTGATACCATGTGGTCCCGTATCCACAGCATGGTAGAAGGTCAATACTTCAAGATTAAAAAAGAGCTCGAAAATTCAATAAGTAGACCAAACATATCATCCCGTACTTTCTCCTTATTGCAAGGGAACGTGCCTACTATCGCCATGGAGATCATGAAGAAAGAACTTTTGAGAGGCCTTGATTTGGGTATCGAGGTAGAGGATCAATGTGGACACGTGCTACGAACGACTCATGGATTACCTTGTGCATGCAAGTTGGTTTCATTGAAGAAAAGAGGTAGGAGGTTACATCTTGAGGATGTTCATGTCTTTTGGAAGACATTTGTGTATGATAGTTCTCAACAAATGCCGAAAAATGATGGTGATTTGTTTGAGGAATTAGTTGACGGTGTGAGAAACACTGACCTGGTTTACAGAAGGGCAGTCATAGACTTGTTGTGTGACTTCTCCCACCCAGAGGACCAAGACATTTTGCCAACCCCTATCAATAAGCATCCGAAAGGCCGTCCAAGAGGTTCTACAACTAGAAACAAGTCGGGTTTCGAGCATGTACAAAGGAAGTTCGGGACACCAAGTACTGACGCTTCAACAAATGCACCACCATCACAACAAAGACATGGTGATTTCGAATCAGGAGCTTCGGGTGCTCCGTTGGAAAGGAACTTTACCATTGGCCTTATATCATCATGGGCCAAACGGTGGGGTGTTCCTGAGGTGCTTTGTGGCCACTTCGATGGTTGGGTGGATGTTGGAGAAGACAGGCATTGTGGGTTCCGGGTTATATCTCACGCCCAACAGGGCCAAGAAACAAATTATATAGTTATGCGGGAATGGTGTGCCACGGAAATGAAGAGCGACGATATATGCAAACAGTTGTTCGGATTTTATCCATCAGCGACCACCGGTCTGACAGGGTTTGAGTCGGCACTTGTACAAGTTGAGTTTTTTTACCCTGTTTAGTTGTGGGCCGGGTTACTGGATGTGTGGTGACAATTTGCTCGTGTTTGCAACGCTTTTCAACTGGACAATATGTGTGATTAGTCATTTACGAGGGGCAGATGGTAAGAAAGTTTGGGACGGAAGTTGCACCACTATCATGCCATTGAAGACCCCAATTGAAGGAAGACAACCGTACGGTATTATGTGGATTGTCCTATACCATAACCATTGGATGCGGTTGCATTCTAGAGGGCCCCCCTGAGAGTCTACCTATGCCACCACTTCACCCCACTTGGTTGACGTACCGAGATGCTAGTGTTGCTCACCTAGATACATTACATAAACAGAACATTGATAACTGGTAAGCATTCATGGGTTTGACACCGAGAAGACGTCGTAGAAGCCGAAATGATGATACTGCGGAAGTTATCACACTTGACAGTTGTTCGGAATGAAGATTCAAAAATGTAACCATTTGAAATTCAAAAAAAAAAATTAACCATTTCGCTTGTGTAATATATTTTAAGTTCGTTTGAAATTCAAAAAATTATTACCGTTATAAATTCAAACATTATAACCGTTTGAAATTTTAAAAAAATAGACGTTCAAAATTTAAAAATCTAACCGTGCGAAAATCAAAAAATTGTTACCGTTATAAATTCAAACATTATAACCGTTATCAATTGGGTATGAATACCCCTTGCTGATGTTCATTCCAATCACAACATCCCATCTTATTCACTATTTAAAATCCCAATTTCTCAATTAAATTCATTCACAAGAATACTAAAATGGTCACAAATGCTCAAAAAATCAGAGTGTACCAACAAAAGATCGACTCAATGGTTGAGGATTTATCAGTGTTAGTGGCTCGTCTTGAATTAGTCGTCCCAAGTAACACTGTATGGTACTTGCTTGAGGAGAGGCCAATCGGCTCTCTGTGCAATATCTTAACCGGAAACTGGTAGGATTTTGGCACTCCTCCTGTTAATGACGATGTTGTGTCTGTAGAAACATTAACAGAAAAGACGTGGGAGTATCGGAGGTTGCCAAGTGATGTCATCACATATTTTGAGCGCATACGGATGGTGCTCGATTACGCAACACTTTCCGATTTGTGTCACGGTAGAGTGTTCAACCTCGAAAATTCCAAAATCGACATCATAGATATCTGGAATCAATATATTGCTGCTCAACCTGAAGAAATTGAGGCCGGAGACGATGTAGAAGATCCGTAATCATCATCTTCATCAGCTGAAGATAATTAAGTTCGAATTTAATTTAACTACGTTTTAATTAAGTTGTATTTTCAATTTATGTCGTTTAATTTCCGTTAACTACGTTTTAATTAAGTTGTATTTTCAATATATATCGTTGTTTAATTTCCGTTAACTACATTTTAATTAGGTTGTATTTTCAATTTATGTCATCGTTTAATTTACGTTAACTATGTTTAAATTAAGTTGTATTATTCAATTTATGTTTTACATAATTAAGTTGTATTTCTGTATTATGTCCTATTGTTAATTTGTATCGTGTTTAAATTAAGCTGTAATTTAAATTTCGTTTTTTACTAGGGGATTGATCAATAAAATGATTACTAAAATTAAATTATGGAAAAAAACAGAAATATAAATATCCATACAAATTAAATTAAGGAAAAAAAAACAGAAATAACAAAATTCGTACAAAGAGACAAACATAAAAAATAAAATAAACTAGTCGTCATACACGTCTTCATACTAGGGACGCATGTCCGCAAACAAATCCTCTAGACGCTCTCGCTCCATCTCCTCACTTGGTTGTTGGAAGACGTTCTTGAATTGACGACTAAGAGCTAGGGCGACCTCCGGCTCCTCATGAAACTGGACAGTACGAAAATGGAGGCGGTGTGAGGGGGGATAGAAATAGGGGTATGAAATCTCCGCATACCAACTCATGTACCCCTGAGCATACTTGAAAGGCATAACTGCTTTAGTTGACTGATGTCGTAACGATATGATCAAACTTGCGATCCCCCATGTCCTATCGGGCTCTTCCCCGAACTGAAGCCTGTAATTCCCGTTCGCCGGGCGAGACTCAAGAGACGGAATAGGCATCAGGTACGGGATAGTCTGACGGTACCCAAACCGACGCATGCACCGATCAGGATGGTACGGCTCTACTATATCAAGATGTCTGATAAAACCCGAGTAAAGCGATACCCTGCAAGATACCTGAGGACGGTTTCCGTAGGGCAACCATCGGACATGCTCCGACCTAAGATCGTCTAAACTATGACGATACATCTGAAAAGTCTCAGAATCACCCTTAGCCCGAGGCAAGCGGGCCCAAGCCTCGACTAGAGGTCGGTCCTCAAGAAAGAATCCGGCGTCGGGTTGGAACTTAGGAAAGTACTCGTATATCCGTGCCTGGAGTAACGGTAGACACCCACTAACACGAGTACTATCTCGGCGCGATGTTATCCCTAACTGTCGGTACAAGTAAGCCAAACAAGCGGCGCCTCAAGCATAGGAATCAACCCAATCAAGACTATCAAACAAGGGCAACAACTGAGCATTCACCCTATCACCACTCTTATTCATGAAAATAGTATGACCCAATAAAATCAAGGGCATGCTCGTTCCCTCGCCGAACAATAGTCCTCAACTCTGAAGTAAGTAAACCACCATTCTTATAGCGCGGTGGTACAACCTCGGACTCAAGAACTCCATAAAACCTAGCAATCTTCCCCCTCAAACCACTATCACCAGCCTCGACCATACCGTCCACAATCACCCGCTTACCACAACAGGTATCCCAAGAATCTGCTGGACATCATGGAGCGTGATACTAATCTCTCCAAAAGGCATATGGAAAGTTTTAGTATCTGGGTGCCACCTCTCTCGATAAAAACACTAAGGAGGTTATCGTCTAGACCGCTGGTAAAACACCCACTCAAAACCCCAAGCCGACTCGCCTCTACCCTAGCGGCAACAACCTCGCTGAGATAAATCTCCCTAATCTCCCTTGCAGCTTTCGGCTTCTCGTAGCACTTGATCCACGACCTCATATTCTTCGGAGTAGGGGACAACCAACACTTGAACGCAACGTGTCCACCAAAACTCCGTAAGATGGCAATGTTACTAGGACCACACTGAACGAATTCTCTCAGGATCCAAGAAGTATCCCTCTTCGACCTCCTCGACCTATCCGTGCTATAGGACGTCTCTCTAACACTCGAATAACGTCCTCTATGATCCCGGCCCAACCTCTGAGTCAACAATCTCTGGGATGACGGGTTCTGTTGGACCCGATACCCTCCAAAATCCCCATCCTCCGACCCCTCATATGACGGCTCCTCCTCTCCAACATGCCGGTAACTACGGGCAACCTCCCATAAACTCGCCTCCTCCGAATCACTACGGACGTGACCGGGAGTAGGCATCATGACCATGCGAGTCGGCTCTCGAAGTGGCGGTGGCTCTTGGTAAGCCTGCTTAACACGCAAATGACGCTTCGACATCGTAACAATCCGGCCATCGGTACGGTCGTGTCCGGGTGGCCAAGGCGGAGGTTGCATGATGGCCTTGCCTCTCTCATTTCGATCTCCCATCTGCATTAATAAAATAAAAATTGTTAGAAAACACACTAATCGACTAGAAAACTTATAAAATAAAATAAAAAGGCAAATAATAGCAAAAAACACGGTTTTTTAAAAAAAACAAATTGAACTTACCATGGTCAAAAGTTGACATTCAACAATCGACCATGGACGAATGTTGAATCTCAATGTTTGACCATGGACAAAAGTTGAATCTCAACGTTTGACCATGGATCAAACAAAGAGATCCAACGTTTGACCATGGCCCAACGTCCAAACCCACCGTTCACTATGGCTGAAACGTCCATTTCCCACATTCACCATGGTTGAAACATTGGAATCTCACGTTTCTCCATGGATGAAACGGCCATTTCCACTGTTCACCATGGTTGAAACGTTGGGATCCCACGTTTCACCATGGTTTCCCCTTCCCTAATTGCTTCGACTCAAATTCGACACAACAACATTAATCGACATATAATTCAACCTATTTTTTGCAAACAACAATACAATTACAACTAATTAGCAAGAAATTAACACTAAACAACTAACCAATTCAATAATAATTCAACTAATTGAATACATCCTAAAACATAAACTAAATCCACATAATTCAATTAAATAACCAAATCGAAGTAATTTAATCGAATAGCAACAACAACAAGGAAAGAAACAATTATAAACCATTTAATTTCAAAGTTTAACTCAAATATGAACAATTAAATTCAATTCCTAAACTAATTCAACAAAAACAAAACAAAGGAAAACTCACTTACCTTCTATAGTGTTGGACGACGGTTAGTGGCAGTGGTGGTGGCGTGGTGTCGACGGCGGCAGCGTGGCAATGGTGGTGGCCGAAAGTACGGAAGTTGGTGGAAGGTGATGGGTTAATTTTTGAGTTTTTTGAATTAGAGAGGATTGTGTTTTTTTAGTGAGATACTAGGGGCAATTATCATCTTTTTTTTTTTGAAAAATGTCGTCGATAGTTACTAAAGCGTCGTCGATGTTTACAAACCGGGTTGAAGATACTAGGGGAATCTTAACAGTTAAACAATAAACCACTAAACCCCATTCTATTACTGTTAATATATGAATTTTCACAGTATATATTCTTTGAGTCCATGTAAATGAGGCCCCCAAAGTTGGAGGCCAGGTTCTTAGGCTCAGCCTGAACCGAGCCATAGCCACCACTGTTCACGATACCTCCGTTTTAACAACTAGATAGACATCTAAGATATCGTACCAACTTCATGAGATCACTACGATCAATCACTTGCTGACGACCCATTTTGTTCTTTCATTCATTATTTAAGGGTAGTGATATTGCCACTGAGTATTTGACTAATGCCACGAAAAGTAGTAGGCAATTACGAAAGATGGTACTGTTCATAAACTTACATTCCAGTGGCATTAGCTTTAATGGTCGTGGCATTATGCCTGGCCTTATTTAATGTTGGGCTGTTATAAATTCGCGGGAAGAACATACGGAGCCACGGGATTTGTTGCCCACTTGACTATGCTGTCCTTGCCTTTGATTTTGTTGTACACAGCACTCAAATCCACAGTAAGGGTATTTTTATCCAAGACCAATAAATCCAGTGGCCCAGTAAATTTTATTGGTAAAAGTTCTTTTCGCCAACAATGAAAACAGGCGAATGTTCATTTAAGACGAGTATAACCATATTAAATTTAAAACGGGTTAAAGACACCTATGTAGAATAAATAAGAGTATAAAATCAAAGCATAATGCATAAGAAGAAATAAAAGATAATCCTATACACCCATGTGAAATGATAATTGACCTATTTTAATATTAAGACGGATACCCACTCTTAAGGAAGACTAGCTAAAGAATTATTATTATTTTTTTTTTTTTTTTTTGGTGACGAGGGAACCCGCAGTCGCTACCTTCGGTGCGCACTGAATATAAATGAGTGTAAGCAAGTCATATAAATTCTAGACATCAATGTAGTTAGCTGAATATCCAGTCGTTAATTGGGCTATCAAGTAAGTAATCGATCAATCTAAATAATTTCGAAAACGGATTTTACACAATTAATCATAAAATGTGATGCTTTATTATCCACTTTTACTCATTAATAAGACTGTGTTTGAGTTTGTTTTACAATTATATTAGTATAAATCGTCTTATACAAGACTTACCCTTCAAAAAACATGCTCAAAATACGAGGTAACTTTAGTTAAAAGTGGATAAGGCAACAATTGAAAAGCGTTAGATGGGGTAAAAAAGTGATTAACATGATTAGAATATTTATTACAGGGTTCTACGTAATTTTAAATATAAAATTAATATTTAGAAGAAAAATGCCCGAAAAAACCCGTAAGAGAAAATTCACCCTTTTTTTTCACCATTATCCGACCGAAATCGAATCCTTCACGTAACAAATACGCAGTAATATAAATAGGACCCCGTAAAAAATAATTTCTGGATCCGCCACTGTAGGAGAAGTCTAAAGAACTACAGTATAAAATAAAATAAAGACATTAGGAACATAGATGTTTCTTAGAAGGAAAAGCTGTCAACACAATACAACGCTTTGAAAAATCCCAAACGATTTAGGGAGATCATTAAATACTTCAGCAACTTCCTTTTCCCAAAAAATCGTGTTAAAACGAAAGTATACATCTTAATTCTTAAACTAATTAAAACGTGTCAAATATGCTAAAAGAGACAAAAGTAAATCACCTAAAGACTAACTAAATATTTACCTTATTCATACAAATAGTACTCCCTCCGTCCCAATCAATTGTTGTCATTTAGTTTTGGCACAAAGACCAAGAAAAGAGAAGATGCCAATTATAAAATAACAAGTAGAACAAATTGAGCGTGAATGATAAAATTGCTCATCAAATGCATTCCTAAAATAGAAAGGACAACAATTGACCGAGACACCTAAAATGGAGTATGACAACAAATGACCGGGACGGAGGGATCGAAGTATATTATTTGACCCGTTTTAATTTTAAACTGGGTATGTTCGTCTTAAGCGGTTTAATTTTTCTAACGTGTGCCTTAAGGCCACACATTAATAAATCTAATAGGAAAAGATCTACTCCCTCCGTACCACACCAAATGTAACGTAGGAAAATTTGAGTATTTAAGAAAAAGTGGAAAAAGTAAGGGTAAAGAGGGAATAAATAGGTGGGGTATGTAACTGTGAGTTTAATTGTGGGTTGGTAGGTGGGGTATGTAATGACATTTTGTGTAAATATCAAATGAGTATAAGGATAACTTGGTAATGTTGTGGGCCAAATAAGGAATGTTACCTTTGGCGTGGTACGTCCGTTTATAGTAAGTGTTACCTTTGATCTGGTACGGAGGGAGTATATTTTATAAGATATTCTCATTAATTATGGTAAAATTAATTTTATAGCTACATTTTTGACGAGAATATCTTGCAAAACGTTAAAAAAACCGTAAGAGAAATTACTAGTTACATACGTACTTGTCCAATATTTTTCATTCATATAACGGGTCGCATTTTGCTTCAATTATTAAGATTGTATCAATATCCACAATTTCCTACGACTTTCATCAACGAGTTAAGATTTCACCATACCATCTACCATCTAAAACTCCTATATATATTATAACCTAAAATCTCAATAATCACATCAAACAACAAACCAAACAAAAACCCTACCTAGCTCATCAATATAAAATACACATTTTCCCCTTGCTTCAAAATTTAAAACCATGGAGGTAACCAAAAAAATAATAAAATTTACGATATTTTCTTTGTTGATATCGCTCTCTTCAGCTACAAGCGTAGTCGATTTCTGCGTAGCAGACTTCAACTACCCGGTTGGACCAGCAGGGTACCCTTGCAAAAACCCTGCTAACCTAACCGCCAATGACTTTTCTTCCTCTATCTTGAGTGTTCCAGGAAACACATCAGCTAGCATATTCAATCTCGCGGTAAGTTCAGCACTAGACCAGACATTTCCCGGATTGAACGGGCTAGGCCTATCGATGTTGAGACTAGACATCGGTGTAGGAGGAGTTGTCCCATTGCATACACATCGAGCCTCCGAAGTTATCATTGTCATTGAAGGCTCGATCATTGCTGGTTTCATTGCGTCCGATGATACCCCGTTTTATAAAACATTGAATAAGGGTGATATTATGATATTTCCGCAAAGTTTACTTCATTTTCAAGTTAATGTTGGTAAAGGTCCTGCTCTTGCTTTTGTTAGCTTGAACAGTGCTTCACCTGGATTCCAGACTACCAGTCTTGCTTTGGCTTCCAATGATTTGCCTACCGAAATTATTCACAAGATTACTTTGTTGGATTCTCAAGAAGTGAAGAAATTGAAGAAAATGTTTGGTGGCACTAATTAAATTTAGTGCTTTAATTTACATGCGTATGCAATTATCTCATATGTCATCGTCTGTTATTGTAACATTGTTTTGAAGTCCTGGTAAAATCATCTTACAGTAAAATGTAGACGATTTTACCAGGAGCTCTGAGACAGGTTAAAACTCATTTCGAAATCATATTTTATCATTACTTTGTTGTAAGATTGTTTTATCGAGCAAATTTTTCTTATTAATTGTTGTATTGTATATTTATTTCTGAATAAGTTGCTTATACAAAGCTATTTGGTTCTATCTGTATTTTATATATTTATGCTCGATATTTTTTTTTTTTAAAATGTGCTTAAGGCACCTGTTAAGAGTACTTAAGAAAAATAGATAAGTGTTCTTCACTTATTCCATATAGGTATATAGGTATTCAATAGCATTTTGATTGATAACTACTTGGCTAAGTGCAAATCGATTTTGAAACTTATAAAAATGACATGTCTTAAATAAAATCTAAAAAGCGGTTAAATTCATTGACTAACTAAATGAAAAGACGTAATGGCGTGTGCGCAGATAACTACATCCTTTAGAATTGTGGGGAAGCATGATTCGATAATTGATTGTCTAATGCGGAATACTCAGCAATGTTATTAGGATTGAGATTCTACATTTAGAATTTAGAATTTAGAATTTTAGATTGATAAAGTGCAAAGGATCGATTGTTAAATGATGACTGAATATTTTAAAAATTTAAAAAAATTAATACTTCTAAGTGTGATAAGAAAAAATTTATTGCTTCTTATTTTGAATAAATCTGATTTAATTTTCCATTTAATTTCAGATAACTCGCATGCAAAAGGGGAGTGCTAGGGCGACATCGGGTGTTACCGAAATTCGGTAACACCCTAATTAGAAAAATAGAAAAATATAAAAAATACTAGCTAAGTAGTTTTCGTTTTTGCGCCAACATCGTAGGGTAAAAGCATAATTCATAATCTTTTATAATATTAATATAATATACTAATTAAATCTTATAATTACATATCATAACAAACTATTCTTCATCTTCATCACCATCATACAATACATGGCTATGCAACTATGTTTGTCGATCTTCCAGACATTTTTACACCATATGTCTACATTCACTTCTAATAGTTTTAATATATGTATGAGATTGTTCTTTCTAAGAGAAGAATTAAGCAAACAGTGAATTCATGGTCAATTCTGCAACGTTTTTTCCATTGATTTGATGGATTTGTCAAGGTGAATCAAGCCCAAGCATAAAAAAACGTGAAGTTTAACAGATTGTTTGCCAATAAATATTATTTTAATTAATCAATTAATGTTTAAGTTCCTAAATTACCCTTTTATCTTAATTAGTTTGAAATTCGAATTTTGAAGGAGGGAGAGCAAAATATCTAAGTAATTTACAATAATATCCCGGGTGTCGCTCAATTTGAGTAACACCCGGTGTCGCCATTTCATTGGTATACCAAATTATTGTAGTTAGATTGACAATAAGTCAAGGGCTCTAATTTTTTTTGTTAGTTTTTGTAATTTCACATTAATGGGCTGTATTTAAGAAATTAAATGAGGAAAAATGTTCTTAATCTCCCCTACTACTAAGAGAATAAAAATTCTCTTAGTTTTCCCTCCAAAAAGCATCTAGCTAAATAAGGTAATAAATAAAATTTTCTTTTATTACATTATTATCTTTTCAATGAATATATTCTTATAAATAAACTCTAATTTTTTAAATAAATTCATAAATATGATTTTTTCATTAAATAAAATAAAATTGATATTAAATTATAAAGTATAAGTTGCTAAATTTTTCAGTAATGCAATAATTATTACTGTAGAGAATAATTTGACACATGCTTACTATTAGTTTCGTGACAAAAAACATTCACTAAAAAAAATTCACAACTTAAATAAATTTTTTTATTAGTTTTTCATTTCAATTTTTTTGTTTCATATCAAAAGACAATGAGGTGAACTGATAAATATTAATGAGGTGCAAATTTTAAAAATATAAATGCTCCTATATACTAAGTCACTAATACAACTTCTCTAAAGTTTTCCCTCCAAAGTTCTCAAACTTATATATGGAAACAAATTAGATTTTCATTTACTAAACTAATTTTTCATTTAAAATAATCTATACATAAAAACTGTATCTCCTATTATTAACTTCGTGACGAAAAAAGAGTTTTTTTAGAAAATTTGATGTAGTTAAAATATTTTCATAAAAAACACAATTCATGGAATTATTCAATTCTTTTGATTAATTTTAATATTAGTTATTTTTTATAAAAATTCGCGAGACATAAATCTAAAATCTACGTATAACTAATACACTAAAAATTAAAAAGCCTATATTTACCGCGCATTTGCTCGGGATCTACACTAGTATATGCATTAATAATTGTATTGATTTATGTGTAATTTAGTTTTAAATTCCTAAATTAATACCAAATATGTAAGATATTAAATGTTAATGGGTTGTATTTAACAGAAAAACTCTTAAGCCCTCCAGGAGGGGGGGCGGATCTAGGGGGACCTGGGTGGGCACGTGCCCACCATGAAAGTTTAGAAATAAATTTTTATTAGGATCATATATATGGACCTAATCTATGTGGCTCAGTTGGAAAAGGTTCATTGCTTTATACAGGAGGTCCTAGGACCGATTCTTGGTCGCCTCACTTTTTGTTAAATAATTTTTTGGTCATTTAGGCTAAGGCCCATCTCATTTTCTAGCTATAATGGGTAGGCAAAAATTGTTTGATATTGGATTCGAGCCTTGGATCTCAAGGTTAATGCACAAACTTCTTAACCATTGAATCACCCATGTTTATTGCTTATATTAGCACTAGAATGTACTATATCTTTTAATGAGAGATCTTATTTTTCATTAACTATAAAATACGTTTATTTTAAATTTAAAATAAAATATTATCAATCATATTAGAAAAATTATCACGAATCAATTCTTTTTATATTTTTACATTATACTCCGTACAACATTAGTTTAAGCGAAAAAAATTGAAAATATATTTTTTAAAAAAATTTGAAAATATATTGAAAATTTTTGTTGGTGCCCCCCTTGTAAGAAATTCCTGCGTCCGCCCCTGTCCAGGAGGCCATTAATGTCCTCCATAACCAATAAGAAATCTTCATCCCTATTTAAGAGCGAAAAATATAAAGGTAAATATAAGAAAAATATTAGCATAAAGGCTTTTTATTGGTTAGGGAGGACACAATAACGCTCCTCCAGGAAGACCTAAGATTTTTTTGTATATAACATTACCCTTTAAACTAATTGCTTGCTTAACAAGTTTGGTTATTGAATTTTGTGGAGTACTGGAAAGTTTATCCAAGTAATTAGGTGTAAGTTACGGAGTATAAATTATTTTTCAAGATTTAATAGTTCGAGTTAAAATTATATACTCCCTCGGTTTCATATTATAAAAAGATTTTAGTTTATATATTACGTTACATTTTTCCATGTATTACATTTTTCCAACAATTTCCAAAATGTTACGTTTATCTTCCTATCAAGATCATTTGTTTTTTTTTTTTTTTTTTTTTTGCGACGAGGTAACCGCAGCCGCTACTTTTGTTGCCCACTGGGTAAACCCTCAAAGTATGCGAGTAATGGAGTAATTAATTACTAGTGAAGCTGACTGGCCGATGTTCTTTGCTATAGTTGGTGGATATGAAAATGGCGTAACAACGCGGTGTTTGGGCGTGGGAACGAAAATCTTACTGAGCCGAGGGAGTTTTTATACCGTCAATTTGAGATGAGCAAGAAAGCTTTTGATCGATTTGACATCTTCATTCCGCAAAGTCGATCTTTGAATGTGGAGGTCATTATCCGATGGCTTCCTCCTCCTCACGGGTGGATTTCACTCAATACCGATGGGGCTTTCTTGCTCATCTCAAATATATTGAAAATTTTTGTTGGTGCCCCTCTTGTAAGAAATTCCTGCGTCAGCCCCTGTCCAGGAGGCCATTAATGTCGTCCATAACCAATAAGAAATCTTCATCCCTATTTAAGAGCGAAAATATAAAGGTAAATATAAAAAAAATATTAGCATAAAGGCTTTTTATTGGTTAGGGAGGACACAATAATGCTCCTCCAGGAAGACCTAAGAATTTTTTGTATATAACATTACCCTTTAAACTAATTGCTTGCTTAACAAGTTTGGTTATTGAATTTTGTGGAGTACTGGAAAGTTTATCCAATAATTAGGTGTAAGTTACGGAGTATAAATTATTTTTCAAGATTTAATAGTTCGAGTTAAAATTATATACTCCCTCGGTTCCATATTATAAAAAGATTTTAGTTTATATATTACGTTACATTTTTCCATGTATTACATTTTTCCAACAATTTCCAAAATGTTACGTTTATCTTCCTATCAAGATCATTTGTTTTTTTTTTTTTTTTTTTTTTTTTTTTGCGACGAGGTAACCGTAGCCGCTACTTTTGCTGCCCACTAGGTAAACCCTCAAAGTATGCGAGTAATGGAGTAATTAATTACTAGTGAAGCTGACTGGCTGATGTTCTTTGCTATAGTTGGTGGATATGAAAATGGCGTAACAACGCGGTGTTTGGGCGTGGGAACGAAAATCCTACTGAGTCGAGGGAGTTTTTATACCGTCAATTTGAGATGAGCAAGAAAGCTTTTGATCGATTTGACATTTTCATTCCGCAAAGTCGATCTTCGAATGTGGAGGTCATTATCCAATGGCTTCCTCCTCCTCACGGGTGGATTTCACTCAATACCGATGGGGCTTCTATGGGAAATCCGGGTTGTCCAGGTGGAGGCGGGATCTTCCTAGATGAAACAGACAACTTCGTTAATGCCTATTACTTCTCTTATGAGATATGTACATCTATGAAAGCTGAACTATTAGCTCTTCTTACGGGGTTAGAAAGAGCAAAATCGCTTGGGATACGGAGGCTTATTATCCATATGGATAATTCCCCTTGCGTAAAAATGGTTAAAGAGGATCAACTGATGAGCAATAGTCTGAAATTTATCGTCAAAAGATGTCAAGATTTGATCAAGGAGGAGCACTGGACAGTCAAGCTGGAGCACACTTATAGAGAGGCAAATAGAGCGGCGGATTTGTTAGCAAATCGGGGAGTGGATGCTAGTACTATTCCTACGCATTTAGATATACCGTTTAATGAGCTGCGTTCCATCATTCGGGATGACATTTTTGGGGTTGCTATTCCCCGTGTAATAGCAAATAACTAGCTTTCTTTCGGGGCCTAGCCCATCATTCGTACCAAAAAAAAAAAACAACTTTTTTCAACACTTCTTTAATTAATGTGTAATCTCTTAAAACGACCTATAAAACAGAATGAATAAATTATTTTCTTAGGTTAAAACTTTTAAGTAATTTTCTCATGCGTCCATTTCCGTTCTAGCCTCCAGTTACGGAGTAGAACTTTTTCCTATTATTTCAAGTACGCCTCTCCACCTTTAAAACCACCACCAAACCACCGTCTAACCCTAAACCAGCTACAAACCCCTGTTTTTCCTTCCTTGCCATCAAACTTTTAAACTATGGCATCTTCATCTTCACCTAATCTTTGTCGTGCTGGTGCAACCTTTAAACTTCCTTACATCTTTTGATTTCGATTTCACCGGGCGTGGATTTTTTAAAAGCTCTCATCGCCAAGCTTCTGGATCAAAGGTTTTTGGATGTTCCTCGTCTTTATGCCAGAATTGCAGAGCACTGGCAGCTTCAAGGTTCCGTCTCTATTCGCCCTACGAAGCCGTATTATATCTTTGAGTTCTCTTCGTCTACTGATCTAGCATATTTCCG
Source organism: Silene latifolia (assembly GCF_048544455.1). Taxonomy (NCBI): domain Eukaryota; kingdom Viridiplantae; phylum Streptophyta; class Magnoliopsida; order Caryophyllales; family Caryophyllaceae; genus Silene; species Silene latifolia. The sequence goes on along the minus strand of NC_133532.1, from coordinate 109,293,744 downwards.
CCAAAGACAAACGGTGAATATTGAAGGAAGCTTGTTTGTTTTTAGGAATGTAACAGCGACCACAATTCCTGATAATTTACTCTTTCACATTGTTCCTCTCTGGATCCGTGTGAAACACATTCCTATTCAACTTATGAACACCTCTGTGGCAGCTTTTCTCCTCTCGCATGTTGGGGATATATGTGAGGAGGAAACTTACAATTCTCTAATTCCACCTCGGAATTTCGTTCGTGTTAAAGTATGGGTTGATCTTTCAAAACCCCTCATACCAGTTACCGGCCTTTAATGAAAGAGAGCATCAGTGGATTGGATTCTCCTACGAAGGAGTTTTTCGTTTCTGTAAAACATGTGGTTAGTTGGGTCACCGTGTGTCTTTCTGCCCCTCGGGGAAGATACATGGTGCTCGTGGTATTCAGGCTCGTTTAGACGAACTCTCAACTCGTGGACTGCTGGTGTTACATGGCCCACCAGGGTCGGCTTTTTACACTCCTGATATTTTTGGACTCCCTCCTCGTCTCAAATACTTAAACTCGGACATTAACACTCTTTCGAATTCTGACCCTGTTCATGTGGACTCTTGTAGTGCATCACCAGTTTTTTCTTTCTCCTAATCGACCTCAGATGATGATGATAACGGAAATGACTATGCTTTTCCACCAGAATCCTGTGTTCATGAGGATGAATCTCGTGAAGTTTTACTTGAGCATTTCCCTCTAGTCAGAGGATCAGTTGTGCCAGGCCCATTTGGACATGCTTCTTCTACTTTTAATGTGGGAGGACCATCTCATGGTGGTAAACCATCTCAGGCTAGATCTCTTTCCCCGTCATTCCGTATGACTGTGCCTGAGGATGAGGTTGATGCCTCACTTGACCTTGGCCTGGTTGAACCGTAAACTCCTCCACATGCTGTGGATGTTAGTTGCCTTTTTCGTCCCTCTATTGATTCCTCTGGCCCTCACCGTCCTGCTAGGGACTCTCTTGCTAGGACGGTGAAGTTTGTGTTTAAACGAAAGGTAGGGGTTGGTTTTAATTTCTACAGCCGTACTCGTTTTAAACATTCTAATAGAGCGAGTTTTATGGATTTGGCTGTAGACTCTGGTCTTGAACCACCTCTGGTTGAGTTGTTGGGCAGCTCATCTTCGAGATCTTTTTTTTACAAACAGTCTGGCATGCTGCGTTTTTCCTCAGTCTCTGGTTTGACTGGAAAACGTCCGCCTGAACTCTTGGAGTTCTCTGTTCTTGATTTACCTATGTCAAAGAAAAGACGTATGGAACAAGCTGGTTCATTTTATTTTATGGACGGACCAAACCTAACGCTTGTTCCTTCTTCTTTTTTCAGAGATGAAGCTGTTGTTCCTGACTTAGGTCTGGTGACGGACCTTAATTCGCCACCCGTTTACCAATGAAGATCTTTTGATGGAATTGTGGGGGCTAGGTTCGACGGATGATCCTACAATTCCTTTTTTACATCGAAGCGTCCAACAATATCATCCGTCCATTTTGTTTTTGCGAGAAACCATGACTTCTTCTGACTCGGCTATTACTAAAACTTCTCATCTAGGCCTGCCTAACTTTTGTGGCGTTGATTCAGCTGGACGTAGTGGCGGCCTTCTTTTGCGATGGGAAAGTTCTCTACAATTAGCAATATTATGCCAAGAACCTCACTTTATCTTATGTAAATTACTAATCCCTAAAACACCTTGTACAAATTATGTAATATATATTTTGTTTATATATAGTGAAGCACGGGTTGAATATAGACAAGCGTTATGGAATCATATCAGTTTGAAGGTTTTGCACCTTTCTCCTTTGTTGCTAAATGGAGATTTCAACCAAGTTGAACTGTTTGCGGATAAGCTTGGAGGTACTGATTTCATTCGCGGTCAAACTGATTTTATAACATGGAAAATTAACAACGGCCTTACGGAATTTCCTTTTTTTGGTCCTCGGTTTACGTGGATGAACAACCAATACAACGACAATTTTATAATGGAGCGTCTTGATCGTGCTTATGCCGACCAACAATGGTTTACTCTTTTCCCATCTTCTTCAATTCTGCATCTTCCTATTCTGGTCTCAGATCATGCACCTATTATTCTCTCAATGTGTCCGGATTCAAAACCTCGTAAGAGACCATATCGAATTGATAATTGGTGCTTATCTTACCCTGAGGTCCGTGACATGGTTTTACAAGCTTGGAAAACTCCTTTCTTTGGATCCTCTATGTATGTGATGTCTCGTAAATTGTCCACGATTAGATGTGCTATCTTGCAATGGGTTATAAATCACCGAATTTCTCATGGGATTAACTGGTCGGAAATTGAAGCTGATTTGGATTTAACTGCTACACATATTATTGATGAAACATCAGCATCTTCTTTCCTGCATCTTCGATCCTCTCGTTTACAAATGCTGCGCAATCAACACCATTACTAGGTTCAACGCTCAAAATTTAAGGCCGAGGTTTTGGACGGGTTTCCTACACGCTTTCTTTATAGCCGTGTTAAACAAAGAGCAACAAAACATCGGATTATGACTCTTCGTTCTACTGATGGCGTGTGGTTAGAATCACCTGAATCTGTTACAAATGAGATCGTTAGTTATTTCAAGAATTTACTATGTTGCAACAACTTACATGGTCCTCCCAGTCCCGTGGCGTCTTTGCATTCATGTCTTAATGGACTTACTTTGCCCAGGCTAGGACTCGTTGAATGCTCTTTATTAGAAGCCCCTTTCTCGGAAACTGATATTCTGCATGCTCTCCGAGGTATGGATGCATCAAAATCTCCAGGTCCTGATGGCATTACACCTAATTTTTTTCAAACCTTCTGGCCTGAGATTGGACATTTAGTGACTTCGGCGCTCCTTCGATTTCTTAATTCGGGCGTCATGTTGAAAGAATGGAACAACACCATCATTGTTCTTATACCAAAAACTGACAAACCGGAGTTGGTCTCGCAGTTTCGACCAATTAGCCTTTGCAATGTCATATACCGTTTGGCTTCAAAGTGTATGGCTAACCGTCTCAAATTGGTAATTCCTTCTTTAATCTCCGACTCCCAGCAGGCTTTTGTTCCTGATCGTCTCATGTCTGATGGATGCCTTATTGCTCATGAAATAATGCATTATATTAACAAGACCAAGAAAGGCACAAATTGTTACTCTGTGATCAAGCTAGACATGCATAAAGCGTTTGATCGGGTGTCCTGGCACTTCCTCATGTCAGTTTTAGATCTTTCTGGGTTCCCTATGTCTTGGCGTAATCTCATATGGGAATACATCTCCACTGTAACCTATAGTATCATGATAAATGGTGAACCTTCTTCCTCCTTTCATCCTTCTTGTGGAATACGCCAGGGCGATCCTCTATCTCCTTACTTGTTTATTATGTACATGAAAATTCTATCTCGCCAACTTCAAGCAGCTGAGTCCTGTCACCACATTCTTGGACTCAAGATTTCTCGGTATGCTCCGCCTCTTTCGCACCTTTTTTATGCTGATGACGCCTTCATCCGCTGCAAGGCAACGCCTGCTTCCTTTGAGGCCATCCGAGATATTTTCAGACTTTTGAAACTGCATCTGGTCAGATGATTAATCTTCAGAAATCTTTTATCAAGTTTAGTCCCAATTCACCGGAAGATTTCAAGTCCCATATGACCTCTATTCTGCGCATGAAAGCATCTGATTCCTTTGGTACATATTTGGGTGTTCCGGTTGACCTACAGAAATGCAAGAAGAATGCTTTTCATGATATCCTAGACAAGGTTACCACGCGCATCTCGTCATGGTCTTCTCTTCACTTGTCTCAAGCTAGCAAGTTCGTTATTATAAACTCTATTCTACTTGGTTCTCTGGTTCACATCCTTGCTGCTGTACCCCTACCGCTCTCTGTCTCCAGGAAACTTGACTCTTTAATTGCGGCTTTCTGGTGGATTAAAAACTCTTCTCAAAGATCTATTCACTGGCTCTCCCAGCCGCACTTGCATATTCCAAGAGATACGGGAGGTCTTGGTATTAAATCGGTAACCATTCTAGGTCAAGCTTATCTCTTGAAAAATTTTTGGCGACTTCATCATAGACCGGCTGGTCTTCTTGCTAAATATCTCACACCAAAATATCGGAAAGATCTGCCCATCCCTGATCTGAAGTCCAAGGTTACACAGCCTTCTTTTGTCTGGCAAGGTAATTGTAAAGTTGCTGCAAATTGCTCTGCGGATTTGGCTTGGAAACTTGGCAATGGAAATTCGGTTAGTCTTCTATCTAGTCCATGGGTTCAACGGAAATCACCAGGTGTCCGCCATGACCACCATAATACCAGTCCTACACTTTTAGACTTGGTGCATGAAAATAGATCATGGAAACAATCAGTTGTTTTTCAGCTCTTTGATAATTGAACTGCAAAAGTCACACTGGCTATGGAACCACCTTTAATTGCAGCTGATGACTACCTTTACTGGAAGTACACTGAGGATGGATGCTACAACATACGCTCAGGCTACACATATCTGTTATCTCAGCGGTTGACAACTTTACCGCAGTTAAGTTTTTTCCCTTGGAAATTGATATGGCAATTCCCGTTTTCAAGTAAATTTCCTCTTTTATCCGGCGGATTGCTCATCGATCATCCCGAATAGGACAATCTTAGCTCATAGAGGAGCTCGTCTTGACACTTCCTGTCCGCTGTGTCGATCTCAACTGGAAACTCCGGAACATTTATTCCGCTCTTGTGAGGTCGTTCAGCATATCTGGCGTTCTTCGTCGCTTGGCATCCAATCTATGGCTGATCCAACTGTCTCGTTTACCCGATGGCTTGCTGATCATATTTCATACCTTCACCGGTCTTCCTCCACGGATTTCAGCTGTTTGCTTTATTTCTTTTGCATCTTGCGCTCCATTTGGCTCACCCGCAACTCCATTGTTTTTGAAGATCATACACTTGAGCCTGAACGGATCCTTCATTTAGCTGAAGCTTTACACCTTTCACATACACGACTGCCTTCACTCTGCCTTGATGATGTCCATTCCCGACATTTTTACCTTACGGCAGGTAATGCTTTTTCAACTTTCACATTCTCCCCTACTTACAAGATATCCGTCTGCAGGAGTTCTTTTCAGAATGGATACATGGCTACTGTTTCGACTGAATCATGCTTGCCTGAAATCTACTGTTTGCGAGCAATGTCTTCCTTTGCTGCTTACTCACAAGCACTGCTTCAACTTATGACAACCCGAGAGTTCCCTACTTCCACTGATGTTACCTTTGCTGTAACATCGCGAAAATTATTTTCAGTTCTGGTCTCTCAGAGGCCAGTCCCAATAGTTGCGCGTAATTCATTACGCGAAATTCGCGCACTGCTTCGTCTTTATCGTAATTGGTCGGTTAGTCTTGCTACTGGTTAGATTGTAATCTATTTTTTGTACCTGTAAGATGTTTTGTTTTATTTCTTTTAATATAATGGTCTACAATTGTCGAAAAAAAGTACGGAGTACTTTATTAAAAAGAAAATCAAACATCTTGATTTACCTTTTTATTAATAATGTTTGAACTTTGACTCAAAGAAAATATAAACATCAAAGTATTCACTGGAACAGGGGAGTAAAATACGGATTTCTTTTGGTAGTATAAGCTTCAGTGCACCATTGTCTCCTATCTCACATTTACAATACTGATTTTTATTATAATACTAGGTACTATCCCGCGATTTGCGCGGCTTGTTTGAAAATTTTATTATTATAATTGAAGAAAAATAATATAATTAATATATGACATTTAATATCTTTATTGATAAATAAAAATAAATTAACTTTCTCAACTCTTATTTTCTTAGGTTTAACTTCAATGTTTTAAAATAAAATACATACAGTTTTAGTTACAACTAATATACTCTCCATTATTCTTTATATGTCGTTTTAGGTGATTAAAATTTTACTCTTTGTATGTCGTTTTACATTTCCTATGGACTCTCTCTTTTATTGTAATCACTACTACAGATATAGGGTATAACAACGGTTAAAGACCGTTGTTATATAAAAAAGCGGACGGTGTTAAAGCGTCCGTTGTTAAAGGTTTTAACAACGGTTGGTTTTTTAAGAAACCCGTTGTGAAAACTATTAACAACGGTTAAAAACCGTTGTCATTACGAGACATTCGTTGTGGAAAGTGTGACTAATTTTTGGTGGGAAAGTTATAACAACGGTTACAATAGAAAAAACCGTTGTTATAACTAAAGACAACGGGTTTTTTTAAAATAACCGTTATTGTTTTTAAAAAAAATAAAAAAAATAAAAATACAAAGCATTACTGCCAAAATCCCTCATGCATCAATTAATTATATATTACTAGATGCATGCATTATTACTGCCAAAATCCCTGCATGAAAGGACAAAATATATGGAATGCGAAGGGTTATAAGATTTGAAGCAGGGATATGGCACAAATTCCTAAACAAAATTTGTATTAATTTAAGCATCAAACCCTAAACATATTAATTAAAAAACAACTCAAACGACACATTACTAATTATAAATTCATTCCACTATCTCAATAACCAATCCATTACATCACTATCTCCACCCTAAACTCCAAACCCTAAATCTTTAAAACCTAATAAACTCCAAACTTCCTTCAATAATGAATGATACCATTTGTTTAACATGCATTATGACCAAGTACAATAAAAGTTTCATACGCCGCTTGCAGGAAATCGAGAGGAAATACAGGCTCTTCCGTGAGGATGCTCAGATCGCACTCAAAGACGCAAAAAAAAATGGCTTGTTAGAGCCGCAGATAATGCAGCTATATGAAGGTATTGCATCTGCGGAACGAAACCTCCAAATAGCAAAGGAGGAGAGGATAAATATCATAGAAGAGAATGCATCCCTATATGAACATCTAAGAATTGTATTTTTAGCAATGCATTAAGTTTATGTATATATATATATCAATTAATTAAGTTTATGTATGTTAAATGTGGATTTGTTTTACTATCCTCTCCATCATCTTCTTTGTTTTATTTTATTTAATTTGTTTTACTAATAAACGCAGAAAAACTAAGCGAATAATAATTAGAGAAAGAGCAATGACGGAGAAAAACACATGCAAATAAAATAATTAGAGAAAGAACAATAATGACGGAGATGACAATACCTAAAACCATAAAGCGATAGATATATACCTGATAATTAGAGAAAGAAAGAGACGATGACAACAACGATGTGGAGATGATAAAGCGACGATGAGAAAGAGACGATGAGAAAGAGTGTGGTTGTGTGTTTGTGTTTGTGGCTGTAGCTGATCTGTGTTTGTGTGGTATATATTGTGGTATTTGCTTGAAAGTATTAACAACGGTTATTACACATAAGCCCGTTGTCATTAGATAATATATTAACAACGTTCCTTTGACAACCGTTGTTAAAAAGTATTAACAACGGGTTCTAATATAACCGTTGTAATTACTTTTCACTAATTTTGAGCCAAACTATTAACAACGGTTATAATGTATTACAAAGTAAATTGTTGTTATTAGTTTTTATATTAACAACGGTTATGTAAATTTTACCCGTTGTTAAAACTAGTAACAACGGGTGACAAAATAAAACCGTTGTAATTAAATTTAGTAAAATTTCGCGCCATCCATTCTACAACGGCTTATGGTTATTTTCGTGAATAAGCGTTGTTAAAGGGCCGTTGTGGTTGCCTGGATTTGTAGTAGTTAATTGTAAAGTAATTATGGGTTCTTAATTACATTCCATGCAAACCTTTTTTTTATTGGTTTAAATAAAGAAATTCACTATGAGTTGTAAAATTCCAACCATTTTGCTCATTAGAAAGCTCTATTTAAATGCTTAATTAATGTCATTATCACACTTAATCCATTTTTTTTGGTAGAATGTAAGGATATATTATAGCATCACCGAGCAATCATTACATCGTCTCTTACAATTTGTATATGACAAGCTCACATACAAGCTATATCATATAAAACCTCCCATCTCTCACAAATGTAGCCATTGGAAGGACATGATATCCTTCCATCTACTCTTACACCTACTTTGAATCACAGTTTTAATTTTTCCTACAACATATTCAGGCCTAAACAAGACATTGTTTAACCTGCAATGGTTTCTCATCCACCAGACATTATATAAAGCAACTACCAGAATGGCAGCTAATATGTCACCCTCAATCTGGGACTGAAAAGTTTTTGTGTTCCACCAGTCCTCTATGTTTGATGTAGGTAGCTGAATCTTACACCAGTCAGAGAATAAATGGATACATCTGCTACTATAGGGACACTGAAAAAAGAGATGATCATGAGTCTCCTTATCATTCCCACACAGATCACACCCTTCCTCTGCACTACCAACCAACCTGCACAGTTTGTCTTTAGTGAGAAATCTCTGCCTCATAATCAACCACCCTATGAAATAGTGCTTAGGGAGGTTTACAGTATTCCAAATCCACGAGTGCCAAGATACATCTGGGTTATCCCCCCTAAGCCACTTATATCTATTAGCCACAGAGTATATCCCATCCTCATCAAGCCACCATGTATCAACATAACCAGAGAGCATTTGATTTTTACATCTACAAATACTTCTCCAAGACCAACTACCCCCAGTATTTGGTTCATAGGCTTTCCAATCAGTTTGTTTAATATATATGCTATGAACCCACTTAACCCACAAATGATCCTTCTTCTGCATAATCCACCAGACATATTTTCTCATTGCAGCTCTGTTCCATAATGTGATATCAGTAATCCCCAGATCAGACCTCCTTGCGTCTTAGGATAACAGACACTCTCCCATGAAACCAGAGCTGAAGCTTTTGCATGAATGTCCCCTTGCCAAAGAAAATTCCTACAAATGCACTCAATTTTCTTCAACACATTAGAGAGGAGGATAAAAATTCTGGCCCAATAGGAATGGAGAGTACTTAGGACAGACTTGATAAGTACTAGTCTACCTGCATAAGAGAGTTTCCTAGCACCTAAATCCCTAATTCTATCCACAACCTTTTCAACCAGTATGTTATATTCAAAAACTGAGAGCTTTCTTGGAGCAATTGGGATCCACAAATATTTGAAGGGAAGAGACCCAACTTTTAAACCTGAAATATCAGCAATCTCCTGCAATAACCCCTGAATCATCCCATTGCCATAGATGTTTGATATACTAGCATTCATTTTCAGTCCTGAGGCAGCTGAAAATGTAGCAAAAGCACGAAGCATCAGCACTATAAATCCCCTCACTTAATCGATTTTCTTAACGTTAATATATAAATAATTTTGTGACTTATCAAATATCATATTAATTAAAATAAATTTATTCGAATAATGTAACAATCGACGTTAAGTTCTTAAGTTAAACCATTTCATGATACATTATGCTCCAAATCAATCAATATTGGTTCAAAACGATGTGAAAATAATTTGATGCGTTTTTCAAATTTTAATGTATAATGTGTGATATTTATGTATCAAACATATAGAGTTAAAGCTCAACTTATTTGAATGTCTTGGTTGTATATGTCTTGCATATGCTATGTGTCAAACAACATATTTATAAGAAATTTACACCTTTTGTTTTTTTAAAACAACTACATATAAACTAGGGTTAATTGATAAACAAACCCATATAGGACCCTTTTTCATAATCAGTAGTAACATAATAAATAATTAGTAATCACTAATCAATACCAAAATATTAACTTTTTTCTACGATAGAGATCAAGTCGCCTGAAAATCTCATATTAACTACCTACTCGTAAAAGTCCAAAAAGCCATCATTCATATACATATCTCCACTCGTTATCACATTATTTAAAACCTCTTAAATCTCAAATGTATTTAATTTGTCCAATATAATTTTTTCATTATCACATTATAAAAACTTATCTCCTAGTAATTATCTTTCAGTTTTGTTTTTAATAAACATATATAATGATTATTCTAAATATATTTTTCTTGATTGATTTAATGATCTAAGTATTATAACTTTCTCAAAATATTTTTCTTTAAGTAAAATGTAACGCATTGTGAGACAGTCACTTTAATCATCTATATATATCAAAATATTTCAATAAATATAATGGAAAGTGTACTCAATTTAAAGTATTTTTCGCAATAAATGTAATGATTTACATTTTAGAATTTTTATCTTTTTTTTTATATATAAATTTAAAATCAAATCACCGTAATTGTTATATGTGATTTTATAATACATTTATGAAACTCTAATTAATACTTTACTGAAATTTATTTAGCATTTATTATGTTTATATTTAATGTTTATTGTAATTAATAATTGTATTTAAATTTGAGTTGACACGTGACGCATCCACAACGTTTTAACCTAGTTTTATATATATTTATATATAAGATGATGCCGTTACAAGTTCATTTTCCAATGAAAATCGAAGAACAATATATAGATTATTATAAGTAGTACTCCCTCCATCTTAGTCAATAATTTACATTTATTTTATTTTCTCCTCAACAAAATAACGCAAACGTAAACTATTCACCGGGACAGGAGGAGTAAAATACATTATGCCCTATATAGATTATTATTAGCTTATGTATTAGAGAAGACTAGTTTCTTGAATTTAATAGGTTTTACTAGTGTGGACAAGGCCCTCGGGAACTGCGTCCGCGGGATCCACACTAGGCATAATCGACTCGAGGTTCTTTCGAATCGAATTAAGACAAATTAGAGTCGCCACCAAATTTTTTGGGAACTTGGAACCGTTCAAGTCAACTTTACACCTTTCATCGAAAAGCATAAAGCCAATCGACTACGAGTGATTAAAGATAAAGACTTGTACCCTATATCACTCGATTTGAATGACTCTCGTAATCCAATGGTATTTAGACGGATCCACAAACCATAGATCTTGAGTAAGGGGTGAGGGTACGTGTTGGGAAGCCCATAAGGACACCCAACCCCGCCCGTCAATAACGGCCTCTACTAAGTCAAGTATGGATTTCAAACAAGGTCATAGCTACTACGATATATGATATGCAAACATCGTTTTAAAACCCTAACATGTGACAACAATTTCTATGTCGTTTTAGATGCAACTAAACTAACTTTGTCAAAGTTGTAATTTATCATGTGGGTTGATTGATCTAACAACATACAAAACAAAGCAAACAAGGCTTAAGGAGGAATGGGGGAGCCGTTGGGATCTACCTATTACAAACCAGGCATTTCATGCCGACACAACAATAAATTAAAGATACAACTCGATCTAAATACAATTGCTACATACAACACTATACCCGACAACATACACGGCCAATCGGCCTAGAAAAGCGTGCACAAGAGGGGTGGCCCACGGCTTACATGACTCACGGCCTTGGGTCACTCCTCGTGATGTGTGCTTTCGCTCAATCTCATCGAATTAGACATAGGGCCGCGCACCAAAGCATGCATTAGCATAAATCGGGCCATGTTGCTTTAAACAACATGCGATTTACTACGCTCTTACAAGCATTGGGGCACAACCATCTAACCAAACAAGACTAAGGTTTTTTGAAAGAGGTTTTGAATCGATAAAAGAAAACTAACTTGAAAATTACAACCAAACTAACAAACGATAAATTACAAGTAACAAAACAAATAAAGAACGAACGATGCGAAAACAAACGAACCAGGAAAGGCCAAAGGCCACGGCCAAATCACGGCCAAACCCAAACAAGGCTATCCTAAGTCCTAGGTCAGGTTCATTAGTTGGATCAATTGATTGCGAAACGAACTCGGAACGAATTAGAAAACAAGTTAGAAACGACGTTGATCGATTGAAAAGAGGTCTTGCAATTGTGTATTCTACACGGCTCAAAAGTGGTCAAATTAGGTCAAGTTCGCTAATTAATTTAACTCATCGAGTGTTAATAAGAAGGTGCTAATCACGCACTCTTATACTAGCGAGAAATTAGGTGAAAGAGAGAGATGCGTTCATTAAGTTCTAATTGTTAGTTGATTTTTAAAGCTATGTCGATGTACCCTAAAGTGTCTAATTAGGTTATTAAATTGATCTAATGTCATCTAAATAAGTCATATGTTAACAATCAGAGGTCATACTAACATGCAACGGGTCCTAAGGTGGGTCAAATTGCACGAGAGAAGAGGAGATGTCAAAAGCGAAGAACGAAGTTAAAATCGTTTTATTAATGCCCTACCTTGAACACGAGGATATGTAAATGAGACGGGGGTGTACGACCGACTGATGTAGAGGTTTCTTTTCTCATCTCAAGTCAACGCGGGTGTTCATGGTGGTACTTTAACTCATACTCGGACTAAACTAGTTTCATAGTTAATTTAAACGATAAATAAAAAGCGATAAACAAACAAAACAAATTATAAAAGAACAAACATAAAAACGAAATAAAAAAAGGAGAAAGAGGAGGATTTAATGCACCCTCAACCTACATGTATCGTTGACACCGTCTTGGGTCGTAATCGATGGTAGATTTTATCTCGAGAGGCCGTCGTCGACGAAGAAACAAAGCAAACACGCGTTTTTGGCAAATCTGGACAGCAACTTTCAAACGATGATTTCTCCCTCGTTTCACGATGAAAATTCGATTTAAAAGATGTTTTGAAAACTAGAAAGAGAGGAGAACAGATATCTTAAAGCAACCCCTGCTCGTTTTGAGTTATTGGGCACGAAAAACGAGCACAAACAGAACTGGACAGACAGGAACAAACCGCGAAAACAGAGTGTATAACACTCTGTTTTTCGAGGGATTTCGTGTAATCTCAAGGGAAATTTGGCTCGTAAATCTTTATCTAATGTGTAGATGGATGTTATGTGGTTAATTAGGAGCAAGAAACTCGAGTTTTGATGGAGGTTTGAGGGAGGAACGAATTGTTTTTCGAGGAGGACACACAAACAGTTTCAGTTTGTATGTCGGTTTTGTGGAGGGTTTTTGAGAGGCAATTAGGGTTTGTTTCTGAGGTTTAAAGCTTGTGAGTGATGGTAGGATGTGGGGAGAACTTCGAGGAATGAATGTATGGTGAAGGGGTGGTATTTATAAGGAGTTAAAGTAGGTTAAAAGGGAGGAGAGGCAGACGGGCTCGGCTGAGCATAGCTGCTGTCCAGCAGCTTTTGGGGGGTTTTCTAGGGTTTGTTTGGGGGGTTTTCTTGGTGATTAAGGTAAGGTAATATGGGTAGGATATTAGGGTATGGGTTAGGGTTAATGGGCACGGGTTTTGGTGGTATTTGGAGCGGGTTTTGGGCTCGGGATTGAGCTGCAAAACAGGGGGGGCTGTTTCGTGTTTTGCGGGCTGGTTGGGGGTGATTTGGGGCATGGTTTGGGCCGTGGTTATGAGGTTCGAACTGGGGTTGGATGGGTAGTGGTCCAGGTTGGTTAGTGTACTCGATATTCGTGCCAACTCGTAAAGAAAACGGGCTCAAAAACGAGCTAAAATCGAGCTCAAAAACACATGTTCAAAACGAGTTCTTTTCGATTTTCAAATCGATTTTTCAAATCAATTAACACATTAAAATAAATGATTTTTCAAACCAAATATACTCATAAAATGATTTTTCAAATCGAATATTTATTTTATTTTCAATAAAATAAACTTGGGAAAATAAATTCGAAATAAAATAAAATAAATTGAATTCACCCAAAAAAGCCATAATTTAAATATCATTTAAATTAATCAAATGAACTCACTTAAAAAACATTAATTTAAATATCATTTAAATTAATAAAATACTTCATCGACGACGCCCATTCTACATCGTAAAACGAGCTCCAAATAATGACAATGACAACTAAAGAATACATGTGTCCTATCATCATCGGGTGTTTGTCGGGTTCTCTATAAATTCCAATATCGACGGATATGGGTATCTACAGAGCCCCCACTTTGACTGAGGCTTGGACAAGGCGAAAGTCAAAGTATACCCCAGGTCCCTCTCGACCTGAGGATTCTGCGGGTCGTTTATAGTCCATTAGACTTGCGTATATAAGCTCGCCAGCCATAAGAAGAGATCATACCTGAAACTTCGTTGGGGATTGACTCTTGCGTCTGTTGTGTCAAATCATCGTCATTGGTCGTCGACCAACAAATTGCATATATGGTGGATTGAGCCTTATCCTTAGGCGCCTACGTATCCGTTTCTGACGGAATCAAACCCGCGTCGTAGTTCGGCAACTGCTGACACATGCCCAAAGTTTATCATCTGCTGGCGTTTGTCCAAACTTCATCATCGGCTGACACTTGCCCAAAGCTTATCATCTGCTGGCAGGTGTCAAAATGGGACGGGACTTTCCGAGGAGGTTGCCGCCACTTTCATCATTTGCTTTCAGCTACGGAATTCTTCCATTTCATACTCTTGTATTGAATTGAATTCTTGATGGATGTCATCCTTTACATCTTGATAATGGTCTCTGAAGCCAACGGCTTCAGAGCCCTGATTTGCAATGGCTCTAAAGTCGAAGACTTTAGAGCCCCGTCTGAAGCATATCCTGCTATAATTGAAACACAAAACGTACTAGCAATAATCATCACATAAGCACATTTGGATCATCGATCTTGAAGTTGGATCATTTGAAATAATGAGTCATCGACCCAAAAATTGAATTTGAAAATTTTGAATAATTGGGCCATTGACCCGAAGTTTGAATTTGACATCACTTGGTATGTTGGGCCATCGACCCTTCGAAAATTGAATTTGAAAATTTTGAATGATTGGGCCATCGACCCGAAAATTGAATTTGAAAATTTTGAATGATTGGGCCATCGACCCGCAAAGATTCTACTACTTGGATCATCTATCCACAATTCGCAAAAAGTTTTTGGAATTTTGAAATTTTGAAATTTTGAAATCGAACCTTGATGGGTGAGCATGAAATACGACTCAGACACTCTGTATGACTCGTAAACCACGTGGGCGTAGCCCGCTACCGTAAAACAAAAAAGGAAAATAAAACCGTAAGTGTTCACGAGTTTAAATTCAATTATTGACTTGTTGGGGGTAGAAATGTAAATTGGCCATTCTGGCGCCAAAAGATGGCAAACGGGAATCACAAGGCCATCGGACTTGAGACGGAGATACCGTATGGCATGGGCGTGCTCCCAAGGGCACATGGGAATCAAGATCACTTGGCATTGACAAGGTGGATTAAACTCACAGAGCAACAACGTTGGCTTCGCCCAGACACTAAACACAGACTGATTTTATGAGAATACTTAGACATCACACATCACTCTTGTTGGGAACATTCTGTCACTCTTCTCCTCGCCTCCTTTCTTTTCAGCGAGTTTCATCATTTCTTGCCACCGCCTTCTTTCTTTTCAGCGGGCTTTTACTATTTTTCTTCCACGCCTTCATTCTTTTCAGCGGGTTTTTTCATATTTTATGTTCCCAACAAAAAACCCACACCTATCTAACTGAGCATCTTTGCCTAAACCGTTAGAAAAGCTCATTCTGAGACTTGACACTATTCATCCAAACCTATATCCTTATCCTAGCTTACATCGAGTACTAAGACGGATTGAAACAAAGGTGGCTTCATTTGGACTTGGTTAGAAAAGCTCATTCTGAGACTTGACACTATTCATCCGAACCTATATCCTTATCCTAGCTTACATCGAGTACTAAGACGGATTGAAACAAAGGTGGCTTCATTTGGACTTGGTTAGAAAAGCTCATTCTGAGACTTGACACTATTCATCCGAACCTATATCCTTATCCTAGCTTACATCGATTACTAAGACGGATTGAAACAAAGGTGGCTTCATTTGGACTTGGTTAAGACCCGTAAGAAACCGACAAGATGACAACTTGGTTGATGAGTGGATTGAATCCCTTATTCTGAAGGACTGCCTACGTATTCGCGTGGAGCGAAATCAAATCCGACGTAGTTCGATCAAGGTGCATAAACTTGGCATTTTAATTGTGTGTACACACTCAAAGGTTTCACCTAAGGTATCATGTCGTATCCCATTCTAGCCTGTAAGGTACTGTTGTATCCCGTGTCTAGGGTTGGTACAAAAGGTTTTGATTCTTTGGGATGTGGAGCTTGGTAAAAACAAGTTGGAATGGTTAACCATCATTCTGAAGGTTTGTTTTGTGGTGCTAAGGCCAAGGGCTATGGCTGCTGATGTGGTTGGAAATGTGTCTCGGTTTTGACGAAATCCGAGTGCAAATGGGTTGGAAAACAATGTGGGTTCAAATCTCCATATCTGGTCCCTAAAGGCTGGGTGTAACAGCACAAGCGGAACGATTCTCAAAATTCCCGACTATCACCTTGTAACTGTCTCAGGAAGGACTTAGAGGGTAAAGAGGTCACTACTTAATCTTTTGGGCTTCGCCCATCGAACTTCAACTATGGGTACTTGACTTGACTTCTGGCTTCTGTAACTTCGACATTCAACCAAAAGCAATCTGCAATAACTTCAACATTTTTTTTCTTTTTTTTCTTTTTTTTTTCTTTCATCACTTTTCTTTTTTCATTTTTCTTTTCTTTCATCCTTTTTTTTTTTTTTTCCATCTTTTCATTCCTTTTCATCTTTTTTCTCTCTTTGAAAATGATCTTCTATTCATTCTCTTAGTCATAAACGGATACACCTTAAAAACTGGGCTTCGCCAACTAAATTGGGTTAGAATTAACAATTCCTTCTTAGAACGGGTTGATATCTTCTCTCTTCGAGAGGGGATGATTTCGTGGGGATGGGCTTGCCTTCCATCATCGATAGGGAAACAAGGAGCTAGTTCGGGTTCATCATAGAATCATCTAAAGGCTTGTGTTAAGCATTGGTTTTGATGGAGGTTTTCTACCACCAGACATGGAATAGGTAAAGGAATCAAACACGGGATCCTAATGTACCTTAAATTTTGAAACAGGACATATTTCTACCCCAGGGATTCCTTTGAGTGTGTTGTGCGTTTTATCATGTTTCGGAATGATTGAGGATTGGAAACAAGGCATATTTGGAAACGAAACTGCAACTTTTTTATTGGAATGAGAAATGCTTAACAGACTCGAAGAAACGATTCCTAGGACACGCCCTAGGTCATCGCGGAACAAACGACTCAACTTCAAGAAAAGAAAGTCCTAGACTCGACTCGACTAAGATAAGAAAACAGATCCCGACTCATAATTTTCAAATCTAGTTTTGAGCTTTCCCTTGTTCAGTTGTCAACTTAGATGCTCGGCTCTTGTCCTTGATCCCAGTGATGGTTTGCCTCCATCCCGAGGTAGTCCTCTGAGGATCTACGCTAGTGATGGAGGTTGGTGAATCGAATTGTCTTTTTATTAACTTCGTTAATGAGAGGAGTACATTCTAGAGCAAGATTCCCGACTTGAATTTCATTCTTCGGGTTTGGAAAGAATTTTGAGCAATCCACAAATATTTTCCCGATAAACACCCCTTTCAAGTGACATGGGCGGATGAGATGGGAATAATCGACATTGTCTTCGACAGAAACAAAGTTGGCGTGATCGCCAAACGGGTTGGTGATGTTATTGGGTTTAACAGTTGGGATCGGGAGTGTTCCATTCTCGATCATGTCTTGGATTTCGTGCTTCAGTCGATAGCACCTTTCAGTATCATGGCCTTTCCCTTGATGAAAGGCACAGTAGGCATTTGGTTTATACCATTTACCTTGTTGATCAGCGGGGGTGAATCCGGAGTTGGACCAATAGGCTTCAGCTTTCCTTGGGCTACGAGCCTTTGGAGAGCGTATGTATAAGTGCATCCGATATCGGTGAATGCCCTCGGAGCTTGGCGCTGCGGATTCTTCGATTGCCCTTCTAAGAGATTGATGGCTTCATCAATATGGGTCGTTGCTGGGGCCTTGGCCTTAGACGATGAGGCCCCTTGGTACCCTTTCGGCTTTTCAGCCTCTGCCCTTATGACATCATCTTCTACCTTTATCCCGATTCTTATCAATTCTTTGAAAGAGCCAAAATTTGGTATTTCGAGCATTGCGGTAAATAGGTCGTAGATTCTTTACGAACTTATCTACCATTTCAACTTCGTCAGGCTTCTTGGCTAACTTCACGCTTTCAGCGCGCCATCTTGCAAGGAATTCAGTAAAGCCTTCTTTATCTTTCTGTGTCATCACCTCGAATGTTCTTATGTTGGTTTGAATCTCGACATTATCAGCATAGTTCTTACAGAACTCCACCGTAATATCTTCGAAAGTGGGGAAGTTCTTAAGGTCCAGATTGTAGAACCACGCCTTCGGGTGTTCATCCAGAGATTGGGCGAAAATTTCAGAGAGCATGTCAGCAGGTACTCCCTTTAGTGCTAAGTACCCCTTATAGGCCTTAACATGGTGGATCTGGATCTTGTGCCCTTAAACTTTGGGATATCGGTGAGTACCATGTTTGTGGGCAACTTATCTGAATCGGGGCATAGGCCCTAGCATTTTCATAGTGGATGTTCTTCCCCTGGGAGAGTTTCAAACGGTCTTCGATGAACTTGAACCGTTTCTCCAGATCAGTCAGAGGTGGGGTAAATGGAGGGGAATCTTTACCCAGCTTAGATTCGATTGCATCCATTCGGGTCATCATGAGGTTCACGGCCTCAGTGAGCTTGTTAACAGCATCTTCCATTGCTTGACGTCGGGTTTTTGGCGGCCTTTCTACAAGAAAACCCCGTCTCGAGTCAATATTTAAAGTAAGAGCCCCCGCACACTTAAGGACATGACCCCAACTTGACTCAAACAAAGACTCGACTTGAGATTGACTAACCAAAGGTTCGACTCACGGTTGGATCTAGACCTTGGTTCATTTTAGACTCGACAAAAGGACATGACTCAAACTGTCATAAATCGGTTATAAACCGGACTCGGTGTGGCCAAACCCGTGATTGGACTAACATAGCCCATAGGTTCGGGTGAAACGCCCTAAATGGCCTAGCTTGGGCGTTTTTGTGGACTATCCTAGACCAAAAGGTCGACCAAAGATGACTCAAGGCCCAAGAGGTGAGCTTGGGTGACCCAACAAGGTCGTGTTCTAGACTCTTAGAACGAAACACACCCGCCCTAACACGGCCATGACCCGGACACGACTTGACGCATTTCATGCTTGGTTGAGGTTCGAGAGGCACTTTGGATTGATTTTGAAAAACGAAAGATTGATTCGAAAATGAGATTTGAAATGGGCAGCATGCCGGCTATAAAAGCTCATTTTGGGCCGAAAATTCTAGTCCTATTTGGGCAGCATTCCACGTTTTTAAAACCATGCTATTTTGAAAGTAAGTTGTTCAAAAGTTCGGTTTCGAAAAGGACATGGAAAATTTCGAAAAGACTCGGGAAAACAATTTGCACATTGTCATTCTCATGTTATAAGGATGTATGCTCCTAGACATCTCTAAGTCTCGGCAAGTCTTCTACAAGAAGGTCTATGCCCTCCATCCTTTGGCGGTCTTATAGAGCAAGGTGTCTTAAGGTAGAGTACCTAGAAGATCGTCCCCACCATCAAGAACCACGCGAGGTGAAGTGGAAGCGAGCAATGTGCAGCTTCCTAGCATAGTGGGACGTCGCCCCCACGCATCACGAAGAAACGCTGGGACGGCCCGGGCAAGTCCTTAAGGGTTTATGCATGAATCGTAGCACTATGAGTAATGTTTTACTTTCCGACACTTTCTTTTCAAGTTTCACCTCGGAGGAAAAGACCCTAGAAACAAAGTGTAACTAGTCCTCTTTTCCCCCAGAGTCGCCAAATCGTGGACAAGGCCCTCGGAAAGCTGCGTCCGCGGGATCCACACTAGGCATAATCGACTCGAGGTTCTTTCGAATCGAATTAAGACAAATTAGAGTCGCCACCAAGTTTTTTGGGAACTTGGAACCGTTCAAGTCAACTTTACACCTTTCATCGAAAAGCATAAAGCCAATCGACTACGAGTGATTAAAGATAAAGACTTGTACCCTATATCACTCGATTTGAATGACTCTCGTAATCCAATGGTATTTAGACGGATCCACAAACCATAGATCTTGAGTAAGGGGTGAGGGTACGTGTTGGGAAGCCCATAAGGACACCCAACCCCGCCCGTCAATAACGGCCTCTACTAAGTCAAGTATGGATTTCAAACAAGGTCATAGCTACTACGATATATGATATGCAAACATCGTTTTAAAACCCTAACATGTGACAACAATTTCTATGTCGTTTTAGATGCAACTAAACTAACTTTGTCAAAGTTGTAATTTATCATGTGGGTTGATTGATCTAACAACATACAAAACAAAGCAAACAAGGCTTAAGGAGGAATGGGGGAGCCGTTGGGATCTACCTATTACAAACCAGGCATTTCATGCCGACACAACAATAAATTAAAGATACAACTCGATCTAAATACAATTGCTACATACAACACTATACCCGACAACACACACGGCCAATCGGCCTAGAAAAGCGTGCACAAGAGGGGTGGCCCACGTCTTACATGACTCACGGCCTTGGGTCACTCCTCGTGATGTGTGCTTTCGCTCAATCTCATCGAATTAGACATAGGGCCGCACACCAAAGCATGCATTAGCATAAATCGGGCCATGTTGCTTTAAACAACATGCGATTTACTACGCTCTTACAAGCATTGGGGCACAACCATCTAACCAAACAAGACTAAGGTTTTTTGAAAGAGGTTTTGACTCGATAAAAGAAAACTAACTTGAAAATTACAACCAAACTAACAAACGATAAATTACAAGTGACAAAACAAATAAATAACGAACGATGCGAAAACAAACGAACCAGGAAAGGCCAAAGGCCACGGCCAAATCACGGCCAAACCCAAACAAGGCTATCCTAAGTCCTAGGTCAGGTTCATTAGTTGGATCAATTGATTGCGAAACGAACTCGGAACGAATTAGAAAACAAGTTAGAAACGACGTTGATCGATTGAAAAGAGGTCTTGCAATTGTGTATTCTACACGGCTCAAAAGGGGTCAAATTAGGTCAAGTTCGCTAATTAATTTAACTCATCGAGTGTTAATAAGAAGGTGCTAATCACGCACTCTTATACTAGCGAGAAATTAGGTGAAAGAGAGAGATGCGTTCATTAAGTTACAGAATTGTTAGTTGATTTTTAAAGCTATGTCGATGTACCCTAAAGTGTCTAATTAGGTTATTAAATTGATCTAATGTCATCTAAATAAGTCATATGTTAACAATAAGAGGTCATACTAACATGCAACGGGTCCTAAGGTGGGTCAAATTGCACGAGAGAAGAGGAGATGTCAAAAGCGAAGAACGAAGTTAAAATCGTTTTATTAATGCCCTACCTTGAACACGAGGATATGTAAATGAGACGGGGGTGTACGACCGACTGATGTAGCGGTTTCTTTTCCCATCTCAAGTCAACGCGGGTGTTCATGGTGGTACTTTAACTCATACTCGGACTAAACTAGTTTCATAGTTAATTTAAACGATAAATAAAAAGCGATAAACAAACAAAACAAATTATAAAAGAACAAACATAAAAACGAAATAAAAAAAAGGAGAAAGAGGAGGATTTGATGCACCCTCAACCTACATGTATCGTTGACACCGTCTTGGGTCGTAATCGATGGTAGATTTTATCTCGAGAGGCCGTCGTCGACGAAGAAACAAAGCAAACACGCGTTTTTGGCAAATCTGGACAGCAACTTTCAAACGATGATTTCTCCCTCGTTTCACGATGAAAATTCGATTTAAAAGATGTTTTGAAAACTAGAAAGAGAGGAGAACAGAGATCTTAAAGCAACCCCTGCTCGTTTTGAGTTATTGGGCACGAAAAACGAGCACAAACAGAACTGGACAGACAGGAACAAACCGCGAAAACAGAGTGTATAACACTCTGTTTTTCGAGGGATTTCGTATACTCTCAAGGGCAATTTGGCTCGTAAATCTTTGTTTAATGTGTAGATGGATGTTATGTGGTTAATTAGGAGCAAGAAACTCGAGTTTTGATGGAGGTTTGAGGGAGGAACGAATTGTTTTTCGAGGAGGACACACAAACAGTTTCAGTTTGTATGTCGGTTTTGTGGAGGGTTTTTGAGAGGCAATTAGGGTTTGTTTCTGAGGTTTAAAGCTTGTGAGTGATGGTAGGATGTGGGGAGAACTTCGAGGAATGAATGTATGGTGAAGGGGTGGTATTTATAAGGAGTTAAAGTAGGTTAAAAGGGAGGAGAGGCAGACGGGCTCGGCTGAGCATAGCTGCTGTCCAGCAGCTTTTGGGGGGTTTTCTAGGGTTCGTTTGGGGGGTTTTCTTGGTGATTAAGGTAAGGTAATATGGGTAGGATATTAGGGTATGGGTTAGGGTTAATGGGCACGGGTTTTGGTGGTATTTGGAGCGGGTTTTGGGCTCGGGATTGAGCTGCAAAACAGGGGGGGCTGTTTCGTGTTTTGCGGGCTGGTTGGGGGTGATTTGGGGCATGGTTTGGGCCGTGGTTATGAGGTTCGAACTGGGGTTGGATGGGTAGTGGTCCAGGTTGGTTAGTGTACTCGATATTCGTGCCAACTCGTAAAGAAAACGGGCTCAAAAACCGAGCTAAAATCGAGCTCAAAAACACATGTTCAAAACGAGTTCTTTTCGATTTTCAAATCGATTTTTCAAATCAATTAACACATTAAAATAAATGATTTTTCAAACCAAATATACTCATAAAATGATTTTTCAAATCGAATATTTATTTTATTTTCAATAAAATAAACTTGGGAAAATAAATTCGAAATAAAATAAAATAAATTGAATTCACCCAAAAAAGCCATAATTTAAATATCATTTAAATTAATCAAATGAACTCACTTAAAAAACATTAATTTAAATATCATTTAAATTAATAAAATACGTCATCGACGACGCCCATTCTACATCGTAAAACGAGCTCCAAATAATGACAATGACAACTAAAGAATACATGTGTCCTATCATCATCGGGTGTTTGTCGGGTTCTCTATAAATTCCAATATCGACGGATATGGGTATCTACAACTAGTTTATGGAATTGTTTATTGTATCAAACTGTAGTTTTGGACATGGATTATTGGTTCATAATTCTTTTTTTTTTTTTTGGTTAAAATGGACAAAATAACATTAAAAAAGAGAGTTCAAGTACATCATGGTGGAGGGTCGAGGGGAAGAGGCGCACATGCCGAAATGTAATCAATGTTACAACAGTCTAAGACAAAGGGTGGGGCAAAATCCCACACAAAAAAACCGTTACATGAACTAGTGTCTTTGCTTGAAACCTTGGCAATTGCATCCGCCACTTTGTTAGCCGATCTCTTCTCAAAAACAAGCTTCAACCGGGGCGAGGCTTTTAATTGTTCCCTACACTCAAGTATAATATTAGTATATGGTCCGCAAGGGGGATCACGACTCAAAATAACATTAATGGCATTAGAACAATCAGAAGCAATCAAAAAGTTTTCCGTGGACCAAGAAGCAAAACGTAAGCCCTCCCTAATGACGAGGACTTCACAAATGAAAGGGCTAGGGCCAAACAACCTAGTAGACCACCCACGAACCCAGGAACCATCGCTTGTCCTAGCAACACACCCAATACTAGCAAACAGGGAGGAGGAGGAGAAAGCCGCGTCGACATTGACTTTAAGCCAGTCATGCGGAGGAGGGGCCCAGCTACTCGGGTAGCGAGAGGCAGAAGGTCATGACTCATAGATAGGAGGTGTGGAGGGGACAGGGTGGTTGGCAGAAATCCAGGCGGAGGCTTGGGCAGAAATTGCATTGCAAAGAAGTAAAGAAAGGGGGGGGGGGGTGAAAGGTTTAGGGGAAAAGATGAGATCACAGCGCCTCAGCCAAAGACGCCAAATAATGAAAGAGAAGAGGGTACTCCAAGAGGCGTCATCAGAAGTACAGTTTTCATGAAGCCACAGTTAGAGATCAAGGGAGAAAAAGCCATGGCGCATGTTTTTTTTTCCTTTTTTGTTGATGAGGGGGTTGAATCTCCCCTAGCCTATGCATTCCCGCGCCACCACATGGACCATGTAAGTCACCCCTTTAAAAGCTGCAGTACGTACCATTCTTCATATAAAAAAAACTTTTATTATCTCTAAACAAAGAAGCTAGATGACATAGTACGTACCAAACTAATTAAATTACAGATACAGATAGCTAGGTAAGTTGTCATAAGCTATTTATTTACGGGCATATTACGTAAAAATAAATCGTAACGTAAAGAAATAAGTAATACTTATAAATATGCATGACACGGTGAGAAAATGATCAGCCTTCTAAACAAATTATTTAATTGCTATTCCCAAACATCTTCCTAAGCTTAATAACTTGGGAATGATCAATGAGCGTAGTCTTCTCAACGATCTCAGCTGGCAAATTTCCGGCGAATAAAGCCGTAGAAGTAACTTGAAGTCCAGGATTCGCACTGTTCAAACTAACAAACGCAAGAGCAGGACCTTTGCCAACATTAACTTGAAAATGCAACAATCCTTGAGGAAAGATCATAACATCACCAACCTCTAGGGTTTTATAATATGCAACATGCATTATCATTATCAATAAACCCTGTAATTATTGTCCCCTTAACAAGAATGATAATCTCGGATGACCGGTGAGTGTGCATGGGAATGGACCCACCCACCGCGAGGTCTAACCTTGCTATGGACCTAACCCGTTTAAACCAGGGTACGCGTCAGCAAATGCCAAATGCACATTATTTTTGAAACCGTTATTGGTTGGTCCACCAACACGAAACCCAGTGAAAATAAAATCGTCGAGTGTTACATTACTAGGGTTTTTGCAAGCGTAACCTGACGGTCCCATTGGGAGATTGATATCTCCTACGCAAAAGTCCGAGACAATTGCATGGGATATTGAAGCCATAAGTGAGCAAGTTATGAAAAATGCAAGATTATTCATGTTGTTACGTCGAAAAATAATGTTGTGATTATTTTGTGTATGTTGTGATGTAATTTTTGGTAAAGTTGTGGCATTATTTATAGCTTTGGATCGTCCTGTAAATTTGCTGAGAAACTGCCTGGATTGTTGAGACGTTTGTTAACATCGCATGCATATTCGCTTGGGTCATGCATGGGAGCATGATCTTGTTTGTTTTGGAAAATTCAAGGATTTGACCTTTGTTTTCGTCTATATTGTCAGTTTGTCATTTAATTTTCGCAAATTATGATCATTTAAGATGGGTATAGAAGTTTTTTCTTAAATGGGGTTGATACCCAAACTATTTAATAAAATGGGGCCGGTTTCAAACTATTTACCAAAAATGGGTCCACGTCATCATTTCCGAATTTTTCTTGTTTTTTTTTTGTTTAATTGGACAAGTCGCTGTCCAGGATAGCGACAAGATGCTTCCCATATTGAGTTGTTCGACATGCTACCTTCGTCCTCGCCGTTCTCCTTGTTCCGACCACCAAATGACGAAATACCACCACCATTCTCTTCTTCTCACTTCCCTTATCGTATACACATATTTATTTGAGTAATTAGCTCAATATTTTGCGCTAAAAACGACCCTCAATATCACCATCCACTAACGATTTCGGTTTCGCGATAATCGATTCTATTTTTCACTGCAACTGCATTTTTTTTCGTAAGAAATATTAGAACCCGTGAGTGTGATAATTGGTGTTGTTGAACAGAGGAAGTAGTGAACCCATGGAAAAAGGGATTACTAACTTATGACAGTAGCTTTAATAGTTTGCGTTAAAAACGCTACTATTTTGAAAAATAGAATCGATTATCGCGAAACCGAAATCGTTAGTGGACGGTGATATTGAGGGTCGTTTTTATCGCAAACTATTGAGCTAATTACTCAAATAAATATGTGTATACAATAAGGGAAGTGAGAAGAAGAGAATGGTGGTGGTATTTTGTCATTTGGTGGTCGGAACAAGGAGAACGGCGAGGACGAAAGTAGCATGTCGAACAACTCAATATGGGAAGCACCCTCAATATATCCGTCTTAAGCATAAGTGGGGTATTATTTGCCCATTTTTATGCTTAAGACGCATAGATCCATCATAAAAAAAAAAAAACAGAAAACAAAAACTTTAGTTGAAGCGATCCAAATTTACGTTTGTATGCACTCTTCCTTTTCTATTCTAAAGTGGTGTTCTTAGGAAAACTAATCTCGTCTGGTCATAGACAAGAATGCTTCTGGATCAAAAGAAAATTACTCCGTATTGAGAGTAAAATTTGTACCACCATACGCATAAATATCTTAACTATATCATGTAACATATTATGAATTTAAATATTAAATTAAATAATAGTCTATAGTAAGTAATACGGAGTAGTAGATACTCCCTCTGTCTCACCCATTTATTTACATTTACTTTTTGCCACCATTTATGAGTGGAGAGAATCTCTAATATAATTTCTAATAGAGTAAATTATAAATTACTCCCTTTTAAGTTGCACTTTTCTAAACTTACTCCCTTATAAGTTTTTTTTTTAAAATTACTCCCTTAAGTTAACCTCAGACCAAAAGTTACTATCAAACTTGTTTTCAGGTGAAAAATTAAGTAAAGGGACGAAATTGCCCTTTGGAAAATTACCCACTTCATTCTCTTCCTCTTGCTCTCTTCATTATCTTTCCATCTCCTAGATCCACCTTACTACCACCACACCACCGCACAACCTCCACCACTGTCATCACCCCCAAACTACCTCCAGACTCTCCGGCGTATATCCCAACCAGCCCCACCGTAAGTCGACATAAATTCAAAACGCTAGATGTACCAAAAACGACGCACAAATTCAATAAGCTAATATATCCGGCGACGTTGTCGGCAAAATTAAAGGCTGAAACTGATTTCGTCAATATTTTTCGTGGTTGAATCGCCGAGGACGTCGCTCTCCGGTGGTCGTTATCGGCAAAAAAACGCAAAGGGGCAAGAAAGAATAGATAAAGGCGGATGGTGAGGTTCTCATGAGGGAGGAGAAGGGCGGCTGGTGGGGTGTTGGAGAGCAAGGTTAGGGTGGCGGCTGGTGGGGTGTCGGAGAGCAAGGATGGGGTGGCGGCTGGTCTCAGGTGATTTAACATAGGGTGATTTAACATAGAGTTAGGGGCATTTTCGTCATGAATTTAGAAAAATGGAGGGAAAATTCAAAAAGAGACGGAAATACACCCCAGAGTTCGAAAATGGTAGCAACTTTTGGTCTGAGGTCAACTTAAGGGAGTAATTTTAAAAAAAAAACTTATAAGGGAGTAAGTTTAGAAAAGTGCAACTTAAAAGGGAGTAATTTATAATTTACTCTTTCTAATATATAACATAAAATATAGTTATGTGAGATCTTTTTTTAATCGTCTTAATGAGTACTTTAAGAAAAATATTAAATTTTTATAATTTTTAGTAATATGTAAATAAAAATATGAATAAAATAAAATGTACATTGACAAATGTAAAAAAGTAAACAAAAAGAAATGGGCGAAACGGAGGAAGTAAAAGCTAAGCATCGTGGTTGATGCCGAAAGCAATGCCATATGTATCGTCCCCTCCTAATAATATTGTCATAGTAATTAAATCACTTTGCACAAAAAAAAAAAAATAGTAATTAAATCACAAATATAAATATGGAAAATGAGGTATACGTACATTATTTGATAAATAGTGAGATTTTTCGTTAAAAGCCCAAATTACACCGTTATTCAAACAAAATCGAGTTCATTGTTGAAAGTCTTGAAACACGAAATGGATATTAATTACAGTATTTCTTAAGATACATTTCCTTTTATTAAAGCTGATATATTCCTCTTTTTCCCAGTTTTTTTATCGCGCGCTGAAGTAATAAAAACTCTGTAATTTTATTGCGACTAGAAAACTAGAGTTAAGATTCTTTAAAGTTGTAAAATTACATGGATGAGTTTTCTACCTAAGTATTAGAATAATTTTTCATATTTTTATGTTCACTTAAAAAACTCACCATCTATTGTACTTTACCCAATTATAATAAATGAATCAATTCCACCAACAACAAACTCTCTAGATGGAGAATTTCTATAACATGATTTTGTACAAATTTCAGCTTAGTTTAGCTCACTAAGCTAGTAAAGTAATAAGAATTAATACACATGTTAAACTGAGAATTATTTTATACTTTTTCTATCCCGATCATTTAATGTCTTATTTTATTTTGGAATGTCTTAGGTATGTGTTGTCCTTTCTATTTTAAGAATGAATTTGATAAGCAATTTAATCATTCATACTCAATTTGGTTAACTTGTCATTTAGTAATTTGCTTCATCCTTTTCTCTTGATCTTTGTGTCAAAATCAAAGGATAACAATTAACCGGAACGGAATATCTCCCTTTACACCCAGAAAAACACACGATACGTACTATATACCTTGGTCAACAGGCAGGCCAAACATGCATGAATTGTCAATGCAAGCTGGTCTACGAAAGACGCCTTGCCAAATAATTAAGGATATATAGTTTGCCTTTAGAGGATGACGTCTTTGATTACCTTGTATCAACCTGGACTCCTCTTTTTTTGACGGTTAGACTAAACTTCTCTATACACTAGTTGTTGCGCCGCGCCCTACCGGGCGCGGAGCCCCAAATCAGTTTAATCATTTATAAAAAAGACTAACTAAAATTCTGTTGATGACTTTGTCAATTTGGTCTAAACCATTTATCAGACATATCGGGAACCTTACTCCACTATTTTGGGTGGTCAAATTCATATATGATGACTTAGGGATTGGAACGTACAATTTTACAAATTTGGTCATTTAATTTGGACGGTGTGAAAAGATTGTTAAGTCATAATAAAGGCACGATGATGCATGCTATATAGGATTAAGATGGAATAAAGCAAGGAATGTTTAAGGAAAAAAATTAGGGTTTGTCTAGTAGTCATATGTTACTATCCGCTACACCCAGAAATTAACTGCTAGTTTTATTTCCAATACAACTTTCTGTACAACGGTTTTTGGGCTATTTAACCTGAAACCTTTCCTTCGTATGCTTGAAAGTGTGCACCCGTTACAAAACTGTACCAGAAGTTGACAAGATAAGCATGAACTATTTTGTGTTTAGATTAGAGACTTATGTTTGAGCACCCACTTGTTCTTTAAATGTGCTAGTCTATCTTCTTTAATATATGCCCCATTTGTTTTTCAGAAAGCAGCAGCAGTGGCAACGCCGTGCCGAGACTTTTTGTAACAAAATCAATAAGCACCAACCATTTACATAAATTCTGAAATTGCAGTAGCTATATTGCTCCAAACAGATCAATGTAGCAAATGATGAATTGGCATACTCTATTAGACAAGTACCATACACACAATGCATATGAAGCATGTTTCTCTATAGTTACTAACATTTATCTAGAGATCCTTTACCCGTCAAAACAATTATGGATTTCGATTTTTTACTGGTAGAAGCAGGTCCTTAAAATGATTATAGGTGTCGCATAAGACCACAAATTCACTCAACACTGACTCTTGCGCCTTAGCCTAAATGAGTAATGAGAA
This sequence comes from Silene latifolia, assembly GCF_048544455.1. Classification (NCBI taxonomy): domain Eukaryota; kingdom Viridiplantae; phylum Streptophyta; class Magnoliopsida; order Caryophyllales; family Caryophyllaceae; genus Silene; species Silene latifolia. The sequence goes on along the minus strand of NC_133532.1, from coordinate 109,264,314 downwards.
CAACCCTGCCATCAATACAGGTTACCCTAAGCCTTAGTTATCTTTTATGCATCTTCAAAGGTCTTTGGTAAGGCGAAGGTTTTACATTTAATACTGATAGTGAGCCATAAGTATATGTCCCTTCCTATGAGAATTTACATATGTTGACTTAGAAGGTTCGAGTCTTGTATAGAGAAACAAATCACTAAAGCGGTTAAGACTACTTCTAGAATTACGTGTTCCCTAAGATACATTCCCATTTTTAAAAAGGCTCCTCGGTCTTCTCTTGTCGATGTGAGCTATAGTCCTTCAACTTCGGGGATGTACACCCACTCTTAAAGTGACTCAGTATTCGAACACCGCCAAAACGCCCGTCTTGCCAGGTTCTAGTACCGGGCCTGATTCTATAAACCTAAGCATGATTTAAAACAGTGGTCACATACAATACATATGCACCTTGACTTACACGTAAATTTGAGAGACAAAAGGAAGGTTTACTTGTCAATTGTCATCCAGGTTGGCCCTAAGTGTCTTCTCCCAACAAGCTTCAGAGCTAGAAGGTCAACAAGAATCAGATCTCCCTTTGTGACGAGGAAAGCATTCAAATTTAGTGATAAGAAGTATGAGTTTCTCAAATTAACAATCGACCACATTCAAAATCCTTATGCTACCAGTAATAGAAAATCAGTGCATTAATTCACGTGGGCACTGTGATAGCGGCAAGGTGAATGAGAGGGAGCGGGATACAAAGTAACATTTGATGCGAGTAGCTGAGAACATTTTTTAGCAGCAAAATATGATCCATAAAGTCACGAGAACCTTTAGTGAATCTAGCTAGTAGCGCCTTTATAACCTTACTTTTGGTTCCCTTTTCAATGATTTTTACTTGAACAAATAATCCAATCCATATTTTACACTCAAATTGACACATCTGCAAACCTACCAATATATACTACATCCTTACTTGTAGTTCGTGGTGGCGCCACCTGTGGATGAATAACTACAAGCTCCGTTAAACCCCAAATATTAGCACAAACACCAAGTCATGCCACAAACAAAGGCTTGAAAGCAATGACCAAATCAGTGGCACAATACAATCAGTTCTAATAACCGCATCAATAAGTGATGTATTAATCCACAACCTAAAGGCCTATGTCCATCGTCAGAAACGTCAATACCTATCTAAATTCGGAGCAATTAAGCGTTAAAACGAAAATATAAGCCTTAGAAAATGTTCCAAGATCTATAAGACAAGCAAAGAGTCGGTAAAAGAAGGAAAGGCGGAGGAAACGATTACCTGCAACTCTGCAAGGTTCTTATGATTGTCGTCCGACCACTTAATAACAAAGGAGTTGCGTGAATAACCACTAATATAATGATATTAGCACAAACACCAAAAATAGACGGTGGTGAGTCAATCAAAGTGAAACCTTGCTAAGAGAAATAAACCTTTTGACAAATGGGTCTGCCTAAAACTCAAATACATGAATTAAGACAATATTGACTATAGAATGGCAGAATAAATCTGAAGCACAATATTTGAAAGACGGTAGATATGCACTGGTTGCATAACTGGGGTCTGTGACTTATCTTCGACGCTTTTCGGGTCAATAAGTGTTTGCTTATCGAACTCTTCACCCCAAACATACCGCTTTCATGCCACTCAGAATGAGAGGATTATGACGACATTCTAAAATGAGAATATTTCTCAAAAGAAAAAGGGAAAAACTTGGATGTTGCCCTATGTTTGGTTTCATTAAAGTTTACAAGGCAAGTTTTAAGAGATTAAATGAATATCACTTTAATTTTATAGTCGGACTTCAATAAAATACAGTAGTAGTAAAAAGCAGTATGACTATGACAGGATTACTCCCTTTTACATGAACTACCAACAGTGAAAATAAAATTGGTAAGATATGGTAACTTGGTTTATGGTAACTCACTGATTCTCTTATGGTTTACCTATGATCTCCATGGATGATGTTATAAAAGATACTATATTTATATGGTTATTTGAAGTTAGGACACAATATGAGTGAGTTACTTATGTGAGTATGTGACGTTACTCATTTTTTTTTGCATGGGTTACAAGCTTATAATCCCTCTTGAAGCCCTCTAATAACTAATAAAATATGGGGATGAATTAGCAATGGAGACAGAAAGCTTAGACTTTGATGGGTATTTTACGAAGATTAGTCGCTACTTTGACGGTTAATAGTGACTCCTTGCTCCTCTATCGATCCTCTAACATTCTTTGAAAACTAAATGTGAGAATTTATTATGTGGTGAGATGGTGCAAAGCTAACACCGAACCGAATTTACACAACAAAACATACCTATATAGTCTTCTTTGACCTGTAAATTATACGAGTAGTTGTTAAAATAAAAATCTATAGAAAAAAGTCGATAGTCAATAAATCAAAGTTTTTTTTTTCACTAAAGTTGATTGAGGAGTTTACTGTTCTGTTTTTAAAGATAGTATTGCCCTAAGAGAATTACCAGTTGATCTTTTTTCCCCTTCATCTACACCTTAACAATGATTTCAAAAGTACCGAGACAATACGAATGCATGAATGGAACATGAAATCAGCTTAAATCAAGTGAAGAAACTAAAACACAAAGCATTAAAGAAAAAAGCGGGGGTAAGATGAATAACCTGAAAGCCAAGAGATCCTGAGCTTAAGGTCACGTCGGTCTTGAAGGAAAACAAAGGACTGACCTCAAAAAGTGAAGGCTTGTAAACCTGCAGATTTCGAATATTCGTACACCATGAAAGCGTAACAGTGGCACTGTAAGCAAACATTTTAGAAACTGAAAGTTCAATTAAGCTCTATAATCTAGTCCATGAAAGCATAACAGTACCCCTCAACTGGAACTATGGACTAAATTTGCTCGAACTAATAAATTACTTGCTTAAACACAACAATTCATAAATCACAAAATTAGGTGACTAACTAAATGCATACAAATCAATCTTTATGAGTCTAAGAGCAATTAATCATACAGAGGTCATCCTAAAATTAAGATGTACCGTCCTCATCCCTTTGCCCTTTCCCTTCCCCTCATCCTCATCCTCCCCCTACGACAACACCACCCTTAAAAACTGGGTTAAAAATAGTTTAATTGTGAATTACCAGTGCTGCTACGCTAATAAATGCTTTAATCTGGGGAATTTTATAGGAAATTAGGAAAAGTTCAGAAAAATCTTACTTTAAATCATGTCAAAGTCAATGGGTGTTCCACCATCTCCTCCTCTCCTACCCATTCTGTTTCCCTTTCCTTCTCCCTCCTTCCCCAACACGCTAACCGTTTCGATTTAGGAACTACGACATCACAATGATCGCACTTAATAGAATTTTGGTTACTTGCGTCACCACGACAAGCGCTATTCACAATTGCCTTTGCACATTTTCCCACCGGCAGTACTGGGGCTATACTAATTTGTACCTGTCAATAGTCAACAAGCAAGCCAAAGCTATGAAAAACTATATAAGGTGACAGCGGGAGTACTCGATCACTACGAGAGGAAAAATAAGGAATTACATCTATTATCTCCCGATCGAAACCATTTCGCCTTTCTCGGAGAGAAATTTTCCCTTGGTCATTTGATTGATCAACCCCGGAGTCACAATTGTAATCCCAATGTCTCCTCCAAGCTCGGTTTGCAATGTCTCAAAGAAGCTGATCAGTGCTGCCTTGCTAGTCTATAAGAACCAAGGATCCATTAAGCCAATAGATGATAAGTCAAAGGTAGTTGAATTAATGCTATGAGTCGTAGTAAATTAAAAAGAGACGCGTGTTTGTATACTGTATAGATTGCTAATCGCGGTACAGGTAACCAAGCCCCAACAGATGTCGTGAATACTATCTTGCCTTTGCTACTTCTGAGATACGGAATTGCATGGTGTGCAGCGTAAATTGATCCCTAGAAGTTTGTAAACTCTTTCTCACATGCAGTCCAGGAGGCCATCTTGCATCAAGGACCTTGATTTTAGTGACACTGCAACCAATTTGAAAATATTGATCATATCCAGTAGCTTATTTGAGCACCACAGGTAGCAAATGCATAAATTAATTAGCACAATCTCGCATTAAAGTCCAAGTGTACTCGTTGACGAGAAAAGGGAAAACATAGTAATAAGATGATAGCGTAATATGGTCAACTAGATGGCTGTTGAAATGAGAAGGATATAAGGCTGACTACTAAGTCCATCATTTCAAGCAAAAGGCAACCTCACACAGCAGAATCAAACGCTGGGCATACCTCGTAAACCATACGGTGTTCTAAAATCCAATTCAACACTAAGCCTATATATTAACAATAGTAATCGTAATAATAATAACGGTAATAACAACAAAGACAATCGCAATAGTGATATGGTGGCAACGGCAAAACTAATAATAACCACAATAATAACAACAAAACCCACACAGTGACAGATAAGGTAGCACAACAACCAGACTGCACATGAAATGATTAATTCACAAATCCTTATTTCTAAACTAAAATCTGAAGACGGAAATCACAGTAGACCAAACGTAACAACACGTTAACAACATAACAATTAATTATAACGGGTAAAGAACACAATAAATCTGAAATAATCAAGAAAGAAAAGTAAATTGGTATTAGAAGTAAATACCTAGGTTTTGCTGAGGGAGGTCGACTGTTGTGCGAGAAACCAAAGACGGATCAGAATAAGCGGTAAAGTGGAATGGCAGGGTAAAGAACGATTGTGGCTGTGAGTTAAAGGAGAAATGGAGGGAGGAGATATTTAAGGAGAATCTAACGGTAGGAGGGTGACTTGCTTCCCTACTATTCATTGATAATAGGTTAAGGTATAACATCTTCAAGCTTCATTCAAATTGTTCCATCTGATTCAGAAGGAATAAAAAAATTCTTTACGACTGAAACATCTTCAAGCTCCATATGACAACAAAGGGGATAAGAAAGAAATCGTACTTAAACTGAAACTAAACGAAACTGAAACTAATAAAAATGGAGAAATGAATTACCATGTGAGGAGGGAGATAAGCTGAGAGTAGAAAGTGGTACGTGGGTGGAGGGAATGAGTGATCCAGCAAGATGGAAAGCCCAAAAAAACAAAGAAAAAAAAAACAGCCAGGAACTTAAGCATGGCGGAAGTCCATTGTAAGCACAATAATTTGAGAAATTGAATGTTTAGACTTACGTTGCAGATGAGTGATCTCTTATCAGGAATGAAAGCCAAACCATCTATAACTGTCACCATCATGTTTTGACCTAGAGGAACCAAGAAACATCCACATAAACAATTGTTAAAAATCTAAGATATTAAAAGAGAACAAGTTTGGTTATAAGTAAACCATAAGGTATAATAAACAGATCTTACCTAATATAAGAACACCTTTTCAATGTACACGACTCGTATCACCAAAGGCGCCTCTTGTTGTTGCAATTACCACCTTTATAGTCCATTTACAACAAATTCAATTAGAAGAACATAACTATAAACAATAAGAATGATCCAAAGCTACTTTTTTTCGCAGATTCGATATCAGTAGAAGGAGCCGCATCTACCTACAACAAAAAACAATAACAAAAACAACATAAAAAATGTGAAAAAGATAGAAACTTTATTACTGAGAACCATTCCAATCTGGGTTTCATCTGATTTTGAAACCCAGATTGGAGCTGTGGCATTCACTCCACAGCCCGCAAAACTACAACCACAACATCGACAATCTAAAATATATAAAATCAATAAAAGGAAGTCAACAGTTCTGAATGGATCACCTATTAATTGCAGGGGAAGTGGTAAACCTAAAACCCTAGGGAATCCAGAGTCGACACAAATAACAGGGAGACATTCCAAACAAATGGAAGTTTGTCATGTATATGAACACGTCTAAACTTTAAGTCACAAACCCAAAAAACCAGGATCAAAAAAGTAAACGATAAGACGGAGAAACGCAAAAGGAAATACGTAAAACAAAACTAATTAGGTTTAGAATCAATACTTCTTGTGCTAAGCTCAAGCTCTCACTCCGCAGCCCGAGAATCCTGCACCCACAATAAAAGAAATCAACATATATAAAAGCAACTAAATTATGTTAATAGAAAGAGCTAATTGAAATTGATGCCAAAACTCTTGTTGTAAAAACAATTGTTGTACATATCTATAACCTGAACTCCAGGCCGACTTTTGTAGCCCTTAAAAACAAGTTTAACAACTCCCGAAACAACTGCAACAACACCCACCAAAAACTATGTTATAAGCAGCGGAAAAAAATAACAAGTCTTTACCTATTAAATAAAAGCAATCTAAAACAAAAAATAAACGTATAACCTCGCAAAGAAACATATGTTCCGGTGTAATTCCAGAGCAAGTATTGTTACCACCCGTGGCTTGTAGAATGATGTCTTGAGTTGGATTCCTCGTCTCTATCGTTCCTCTCGGCCTCTCCTGCAACAATGAACGAACTGAGGGCTTGGCTTTGTGCCAAGCGTACTCACTCCGACGCTCAAGTCAGTGAACTTAGTGGGATAAGTTGTTATTACTTGGCTAAGGATATATTGTAGAGAGATAAGGAAGATATTACCAGATGAATAGTGATTCTTAGGTTAATTTATGGATCATTTCCTCAATGAAGGTTGAGGAGTATTTATAGGCTTTCACCTTTTGTCACGTAGTGGCCAAGTGGCCAAGTGGCTAGCAGGTGGAAAGACCGTTCTACCCTCGGCCGATGGACCCATGGCCGGCCGGCCGAGGGTCTTGGATATGAGTACGCGGATATGTGTCCCGGCTGGCTGGTTGCCAGGCCGAGACCCCAGTTGACAGGCCGATGGGTCGCATCGGCTAGACTGTCTAAGTCGTTGACTTTGCTGTGGATATCCTTGACCTTGCTCAATATGTTGACTTGGTCAGCGGTGTAGAATATGCCCCATCAATTTGCCCCCAGCGTAGTCTATGCCGTGGTATGGGCTCCGATGTATGCTGAGCGTATATTCTGCGCAAGTAATTTCTGAAACTTTTTCTGTATCGGCTTCTTCTTCTTTGGCCTGGTTCTTCTTAGGCCGTACCATATATATCCCCCCTCCGCATGGATGTGTAAAGGGCATCCGATGTGGCAGAGAAAGTGACGCTGGCCGAGACCAGGGTTGAGAGTGCCGGTTGTTTTTGATTGCCCCCAGGCCGGTGCTTCCTAGCATGGTTGATCACGTGGCCGGCGTAGAGCAGATACCTAGGAATTTGTTGAGGAAGATGAATGGGAGAAGAGAGGTGAAGGGGCGTGTTGAAGACGCTTGATCACTGTTGCATTGATTGACGTTTGACTGTTGCGACGATTGACTTTCTATGGCTGCATGTCTGACACGTGTCGGTTAGCTGATTGGCTGACGCTTCATGGGCTGTTCCCTGATTGGTCCTTCTTTATGGGCTTTTTCCTATAAATAAGGCAGTTATTCCGTGAAATTGGCCACCAATTTCACACGCCAAAATTTTCTTCTCTCTAAACTTTCAAGGGCTTCTTTGTCTTCTAATTTTCAGAGTTGTTACTCCGGCGAGTGTTTTTCTTCAAGGTAAACAAACAAACTTCCTCACTTTTATTTTGTTAAGTACTCATTGCTATCATGTCTTCTGCTGGCGCCGGGGCTAGCACTTCTGCGCCGAGGGGTTCCCCGTCGCGTCTTGATAAGGAGGAGAAGCCAGACGCCATCCCGATAAGGTCTGGGGGCCCTAGGTCTCCTTCTCCTGAAGTCGATCCTCAAATTTTGGAGGAATGGGAGGACGACGATGATGTCGATGATGACGCAGACGATTTTGGTGGTGATGCTGAAAAGGCTCATCCTAATGAGGGGAGGCAGTACGTTATGGATCACGGCGACGCCTGTAAGGTCCGCCTTGACCGTGCTTGGACCCATAAGTTCGCCAGTTGTTCCGGCGAGAAATTTTTCGAGGGCCATTTTTTCTTTGGCAGGGGATACAAAATTGTTATCCCTGAGGAGGGTCAGGCCGTCTGTTGCCCTCCACCGGGCTACACCGGCGTGTACATGCGGCACTTGGAGTACGGGCTCCGGTTTCCGCTGAATGAGTACGTTATGGCCATCGTTAGGGCCATGAACGTTGCTGTTGCCCAACTGCACCCGTTGGCTATGAGGACCATAGTCGGCTTTGTCTGGCTTTGTCTCTTCAAGGGAGAGGCCCCAACGGTGAATCTATTCCGCCGGCTTCATCATCTCCGGCCATCAATCTCTGGCCGCGTCGGATGGTACAGTGTGCAAACGGAGCAGGGTTATGTCTCTGTTGACAAACTTTCTTCCTGCAAAGGCTGGCAAGGTCGGTGGGTGTACGTTAAGGTGCCGGATGACTACCCGCTGCCCCGCTCCTTTCAGCACCAAGTTAATTTACGGTGTGAGACTAAGGCGGAGCACGATAGATGGATCACCCAGAAAAAGCTCAAGATGGATGCCGGCAAGGTCCCTCTTAAGGAGGATGAGAAGCTAGCGATGAGGCTCTTTGAGGCGGACAAGAGTGGGGTGCCGAAAAGGTGGATTCCCCCAACGCAGATCATCCTCCAGGATGAGCCGCTCTGCCATGTCGGCCTTATACCGGCCCTAGCACAGGGTGAGTGGGGTCGGTGTGAGGCCCATCACCGCTCTCAATGTTCCTGTTTCTCGAACTTCGATTTATTTCTTCCACTTAACTCTTGCTTTGTTTCCTTCGCAGACCACTTTGGACCGGACACATACGAGGATATCCTCCGGAGAATGGGGCTGCACAAAGATAAAACCGTTGCTAACTTGCATCCCAAGGCTCTAACCCATGACCGCAGGACGTCGCCGAATGATCTCATGGATCAGCAGCTGAAGAGCTTGAATGTGGTGGAGGCCCAGGCGAAGGTTGTTAGTCACATGCCGCGCCACACGCGAAAAACAAGGTCTTCGGCGGCGATGGCGTCGACATCAGTTCCACCTCCCATTCCCCCTGTTCAGAAGGCAACGGTGGAGATCGTTGATATCACCAATGGGGAGGACTCTGATGAGGAGGGGTCTCCCCTTGTCCGTAAGAGAAAGGGGACAGCCTCTACTGTTGTCGTTGCTTCTGCTGCTGGCGAGGAAACGCGTCCTCTGGCCAAGAAGGCCAAGCATGGTACTGGTCTATTCTGTGGCTCAGATTCGGCCGGTTCATTGGGCGCTGCTTATGACGGGTTTTCTGGTATGTCTGCATGTTGATACTGATGCTCTCGTTAAATTTTGCAGATCAGCCGCTGTCGGCCGTCGCTCTTAATGAGCAGCAAGTGGAGGAGAGATCTGCGCAGGCTGGTGATCATAACGTCACCATTGACTCTTCATCCCAGAAGGCTTCCCCCTCCCGACTGCAGGCTGGTGATCGAAACGTCACCACCGACTCTTCATCCCAGAAGGTTTCCCCCTTCCGGCTGCAGGCTGGTGATCGAAACGTCACCACTGACCCTTCATCCCAGAAGGTTTCCTCCACCCGGCTTGTAGCGGAAAGCGCGAGGTTGATCGAGGAGCTGGCGAGATGGAACGCGCTGACCGGTGCTCGTATTATAGAGCAGGAGAAGGTCGTGGCTCAGTCCGCTTTTGAGCTTGATGCCACTAGGAAGGTGGCCACGAAGGCGAAGCTGGATGTCCTCAATGAGCAGAGGCTTAGGGGAGATGCTGAGAAAGCGCTCTTGGCTGAGAGAAAGCTCAGGGAGGACGCTGAAAAGGAGGTCCTTGCTGAGAGAGCCAAGGCCGAGGCTGCTGCGGCCGAAGTTGCAAAGTTGCTGGATAAGTGTGACCTTGTTCAGAGGCATGCCGACCTTTATCTCCAGCCAGAGGAATGAATTCAGGGGCAAATTTCAGATCCAGGGGAAGGTGATTCGGAGCAAGGAGGCCATTATTAGACAAAAGGAGGATGACATTGAGATGCTCCAAACCGTCATGCTCCCTAACATGTGCACCGAATTCCGGGATCTGGCCGAAGAAGCTGCCAGGGAAGTGATTGAGGAGCTCTTCCCTCTTGCTGGTTCCTTTCCGTGGGGCAAATTTGACGAGCTGTTTGACGATAAGCTCGAAGCTAAGGAGAAGGCCGTGGAGGAGAAGGCCAAGGAGGCGGTGAGGGTGAAGATAGAGAAAGAGGCGGCCGCAGAGAGTGCAGCCCTTGCTGAGAAGACTAAGGCGGCCAAGGAGGAAGCCGAGAGGGCAAGGGCAGGTGAGGCTGCTGAGGCCGAGGCCGAGGTCTTGAAAAGCCGAGGTCGCTAAGAACGCCGCCGGGTTGCCCATCGAAGAAGTGTCTTGCTACCGCGCCGATGGCAAGCAAAGAACGAGCATAGGGAGACGGGCGGTCGTCACCAGGCTCACCCGGCGTCTCGGATAGCTTCAGCTGTTCGGGAGCCAACTATTAAGCCTTCCCTCCCTGCCATTTTTGGCGCTTCAAATGATACTTGTAATCTTTTGTTTTTCTTTTCCTTGTATTTTGTACAACTTTGGTAGGTTGTGTTTTGGCTTATCCTTATGGGGACGGCCGTCGTCTGTATTCTCCTCACTTGTAATTTATCATTTTTAATAAGAGTTCGTTTCTTTTGTCTTCGGCTTGGCCGAGGTCTTTACTTCACTTTGAGTTTCCTTGCGCTAATAGTTGAGCGTATCAACTGTACTTAGCGTCTTCACTTTGCCCCTGGCTTGGCCGAGGTCTTCTTTTTTTTTTTTTTTTTTTTTTTTTTTTTTTTTTTTTTTTTTTTCATCTGAGTTGCCTTTTTGTTTCCGTCTCGGCCTGGCCGAGGCAGTCCGGAGTGCGCATCCTAACTGTGTTTAAACGCTTTTAAGGCGTTTTGATCGTTTCTGCGAGTATCAATCGAATCTGCGCTGCCATAATGCGCGGCGTACGCTCGAGGGTGATTGCCGCTCTTGTCGGTGTGACAGTGTGAGCTGGCATCTATTTCTTGATGACGACCGTGGCGTCTACCACTTGGAGTGACTGCGACGGCGTCGAACCTCTTGGGGTGAGTGCCGTGGCGTCTACTACTTGGGGTGACTGCGACGGTGCCTGCTTCTTCATGGAGATTGCCGCTCTTGTCGGTGTGACAGTGTGAGCTGACATCTATTTCTTGATGACAACCGTGGCGTCTACCACTTGGAGTGACTGCGACGGCGTCTACCTCTTGGGGTGACTGCCGTGGCGTCTACTTCTTGAGGGTGATTGCCGCTTTTGTCGGTGTGACAGTGTGAGCTGGCATCTATTTCTTGATGACGACCGTGGCGTCTACCACTTGGAGTGACTCTGACGGCGTCGAACCTCTTGGGGTGACTGCCGTGGCGTCTACTACTTGGGGTGATCGCGACGGTGCTGCTTCTTCATGGAGATTGCCGCTCTTGTCGGTGTGACAAAGTGTGAGGTGACATCTATTTCTTGATGACAACCGTGGCGTCTACCACTTGGAGTGACTGCGACGGCGTCTACCTCTTGGGGTGACTGCAGTGGCGTCTACTTCTTGGGGTGACTGCGACGGCGCCTGCTTCTTCATGGAGACTGCCGCTCTTGTTGGTGTGACAGTGTGAGCTGGCATCTATTTCTTGATGACAACCGTGGCGTCTACCACTTGGAGTGACTGCGACGGCGTCTACCTCTTGGGGTGACTGCCATGGCGTCTACTTCTTGGGGTGACTGCGACGGCGCCTGCTTCTTCATGGAGACTGCCGCTCTTGTCGGTGTGACAGTGTGAGCTGGCATCTATTTCTTGATGACGACCGTGGCGTCTACCACTTGGAGTGACTGCGACGGCGTCGAACCTCTTGGGGTGACTGCCGTGGCGTCTACTACTTGGGGTGACTGCGACGGTGTAATACTCCGTATTTATAAGTCTTGGGGTACTCTATCGAGTAGCCCTTACTCTGTCGAGTAAGGGCAAGTTGCGAAATAAAATAGTTTCTGACCTGTTGGGTACTCGATCGAGTAGCTGGGGTACTCGATCGAGTAAGGGGGTACTCGATCGAGTACCTTGGGTACTCGATCGAGTGTCCGGTTTTACGGGGAAGTTTTCTCGGGTTTTGTTAATTACGCGATTAAGGTATTTAAACCAATTCGTCTTTGTTCTAAATCACTTTTTACAAAACCTAAAACCTGTTTAAGAGAGAAAGCAACTTGTCTTCTTCCTAATCGCGTTCTTGACAATTCCCGGAGTTCAGACGGTCGGTTTGCATCGTAGTTTGTGTCGTTGGATTCCTTGCGTCGAGGGTAAGCTTTTAATATAGTTTTTATAATGTTTTGTTAAGATTGGTTAAACCCTAATTTAGGAATTGGGGGTTTTGGTGTGTAGTTTGTGATGTGTAGTCTTTATGTGCTGTATGATAGGAGGAGAATTCGTAGAGGAGCCGTTTTGATACAATTTTGTAGATACCGTCTGCGTGTTGTGCTTTCAGGTAGGATTTCCTACTCGGTATTAGTCCCATAATGGGATATTGGTGATGTGCTGTAGTTAGTTGATTGATATGATGATTGTAATTGTAATTGTGATTGTGATTGTGGTTGTGTTTGTGATGGTTCTCGAGATGCGTTCTCGGCTGAGTGGGGTCACTTGCGGGAGTGATCTCACGCCCTAGTTTCGCCCTTCGTGGAACCCGCCACGAAAGGGGATGTGCACATTAATGGGACAGGGTTATCGCTCGTACGATGAGCGGGGCTTAGGTGGGAACGGCTGCGGTCCCCCACTGGCGGTGGTCCGGTCCAAAGGGACGGTCGATTGAGATGATGGGAGTTGGTGGTGTGTGCGTGTGTGTGTGTGACGGTTCAAATTTGTCTGTTTGTCTTATTATTGTTGATATATGTATTGAATTGTGTGATTAGTGCGACCCCGTTTAAATGTTTTAAAATCGTGGTGATCCATTCGGGGGTGGTGAGCGATTGTTGAGCGGAGGTGTGATATGATGCGTATGGGATAGCCGGGATGAGTCATCACGTGGCGGTTAGAAGTCTTCATTTTGTGTCGACGAAGTCTAGTAGCTTTGATAGTTTAGCTGTAGACCGTATGAGAAGCTTGTAATTCCTTTTGTTAGTTTTGGTTTGAACATGTAATCACTTAATCTATAATTACTTTAAAAGTACGTTTCTTTATTGTCTTATGATATTCAGTACCTCGGGCAACCGAGATGGTAGTATCCTTATACCTGAGTGGTCCTGGTAAGGCACTTGGAGTATGGGGGTGTTACAAATGGTATCAGAGCGACGATTTTGGAACCTGTAACAAATGAACATAATGAACATAGGGAGTCTAATAAAATGAACCTGGTGTATGTGTAATGGGAGCCCCGGCTGATGCTAGGTTTTGGGTGAGTAGGCGCCCTCACTTCAAAATCTTGGCCCCATGATACTTAAGCCAGTCACATGGTATGGGAACGTGGAGTCCGTGGGTATATGTGTGACGTGTATGTTAATTGTGCTGTATATGGTTTGTTGAAAGTATGTTGCATGATAGTTGGTTGACATGTTGGTTGGAATCGTTGAAAAAGTATATGAGAATATGAATGATATGGTAGAAAAAGAAAGTAGTTCGTATATGATGATGTGTGATGAAGTGGATTTGTAATGTTGTTGTATTAGCAACATGGAAATAGGATTTGTAGTGTATGGGTGTGGTTTGTGTTATGAAAAGTTATGAAAATTTAAAACATGCGGGTAATACATGATTGAAAGTTGAATGTTATATGAGCATGATAGATGGTAATGTTTGGCTTTGGTAAGTAGTAACATGAAGAATAGAGGTTCAATGATATGTGTTATATATAACGAATTGGATGAAAAGCATGACGGTTGTTTATAACGTGGCACTTGATAACACGAAGTAGATTATTTTGTTGATTGTATGAGGAGTCGCGCAGATTTGAATGCGTAGTTGTAATCATAATGTTGAAATAATAATGAATGCATAGTACGTTAGGGTATGTGAGATAACATGCGGGTAGTATTCACGAGTCTGCATGACTCGATCGAGTGGGTTTGATTCGATCGAGTGGGTACTTGTCGTTATTTTGACCAGAATCGTGTTTCTGGGCACTCGATCGAGTACCTCGGGCACTCGATCGAGTATGGGGTCACTCGATCGAGTAGCCGGGCTACTCGGTCGAGTAAGTCAGAGATCAGAAGGTCTATTTGGGTTCTGGAGTCGGGGCACTCGATCGAGCATGTTGGGCACTCGATCGAGTAGCCTCAACTCGATCGAGTAGGTTCTGGTACTCGATCGAGTGGGGTCTGTGCAGGTCATATGCGTATTTCGGGTCATATGTTTGTCTTTTGACATTCGTTGCATATTATGTTTAATTCAAAGGTGTTGTATTACTTCTTTATGCATTGTTTTACGTATGTGTTGGTCCTGAAGCGTAAGTTACTCAATCTTATGTTGTAAAGAGTGGCACTATGATGAGTATGAGTTCGGTGGGGAGGACATGAATTATGAGTGATTATGATAGATGGTGGAAAAAGAAAAGGAAGATTGGTATAGTTTATTGAGGCATGGCGCACGTTTTGCGAGACGGGATGAGTGATATGATTGTGTGTTGAGTAATGTAAAAATAAGTGAATATAGACAAGGGATGATGTGAGTATAATGAACGTGAGAATGAAAAGATTGAAAGTAAGAATGTGGATAGTGGCAGCTTGAGATGTGTAAAGAGTTAAGGAGGGAAATGGTTAGGAGTCGTGTGGGTTATGGATTTATGTAGTGAAAGTTCGTTTAAAGGGGTTGAGAAGAGTAATATATAGTGACCTTTGTGGAGACATGTCGCGAGGTGTATTTATAGACAGTGAGTGAGTTTGGGAGGTTTATTAAAAGATGAAACTACTGTGTGAGTTCCTTGGGTAATTGGCGGTATGAAAGGAATTTTGATTTCTAGAGATGTAAGAAGGGAGATGCAATTGTTGAACAGTAAACGTTGGTTCTATGGATAGATTAGTGGCAAGTATGAGTGATAGCATAATAAGAGAAGATCCATGGTAAGAAAGAGTGAGATGATGTCGGTAGAAAATAATGGAATTAAGTTTTGGAGCAACGAAGGGGTAACCAGATTTCTAAAGAGTTAGCTAGAAGGAATAAGGAGTTGAACTATTAATTGGTATTGTTGAGTGTAAAGAGAAAAGAAGGATAAAAGTAAGCTGAGGAAAATGTTCACCGGAGCTATGTGATATAAAGATAAGAAATCATCGAAATATGTGATGGTATCACGAGGATGTTGGCTAAAGGTTATATAGGAGTTTCAGGGCAACATGATTGGTAATGAGTTTCGAGGAATTAAGGGAGTAAGAAGTTGGTGGAGTATTGGCACGATACGAGATATTTGGTGGAGAGTTGGATGACAATACAAATAAGATAGCATTTGGAATAATGTTGAGGTAATTTTGTGGATGAGTTTGATGTTCGTTATTTGCAATGTTAACCAAAAATGGTAGAAAAACCATGTTATTTTGATATGAGTGTAAGAGATTTAATATACGAGCAGCGGTGGCATTGTGGTGTTATCACTAATGGCTAAGAGTGATGGAATAATAGAAAGGTAGCAATTCTAAAGAGGTTGATTTGGTAGGGACCTGATTATTGTGTATGATTGTGAGAGGGTATAAGATGTGGTTAGATGAGGCAGACGCTATTAGTTGAATAGTGAAGGTGTGATTATATTAGGCAGGAAGTATGGTTGTGCGAATGGGGGAATATGTTATGAGGGGCATATGAGTTAAACTCGGGCGGCAGGTAACCTTTTTCGAGTAGTGACTTACGTGGTCAGGATTGACTAGTTGGTTGTGATTACGGGTCTATGATATGTGTAAATGTTTGTGTGAGGTTCTGACCTCACAAGAAGTGGTATGGTATGATAATTATAAAATTGTTTTATGAATGTTCGGTAATATATATGTTGGACACGGTAATTTAATTGAATGATACCCAAAAAGGTAATAATTTGATTGATTTGACATGGCTAGTTATAATTTTATGTGTATTGGTAACACATGTGTATTCCGGGAAATGATAGAGATGATGTTCATGAGATGTTATCTGTTTTACTGTTTATCCATATAATATGTTGCGTGGTGATTTAATAAGGTGGATTTGAGTAAGTTTTTTTGTCGAGAAGTTATATCTTTGAGTCGGTGTTTATGGGAATTGTATGCGTTGTGATGTCTATCGATGTGGTTGTGGTGCCTCGGGTGGTGATCCGGGCACGATATTTAGTGTTGTGATGCGGGTATTTTCGCACTACGGTGTGGCTGTTGGTGGCGGTGTTGTGATGCCGTCACCGGTTGTGGTGGAGTAGGCGGGGTGATTATGATTCGAGTTTTCGAAAGTACATACCGATTATACATGGATGTTGTTTTTGTTTGATGTTGCTCTCTACGAGTTTCGGTTTGTCTTGATAGACAGTTGTCTTGCTTATTTATGTTTTCTTTACTAGGTTAAGTTGGGAATGAGGTAGAGTATGATGTGAAATAGAGTTGTATATGTTTATTTTGTTGTCATGGGATAGTGATAATCTGTTGATGGGACACGGTTGTGAGAGGTTGTTACGGTAATTTTGATCTTGTTTTCAGATGAGACATCGTTAGACATGGTAATGGAAAATGATTCGTGGAACATGTGTTGTAATGATCTGAAAGCGGCAGGTAGTTCATAATCTTTTGTTGGGACAGTGAGTGTAGGGTGTTGGGGAAATTAGTGTCATATTAAGTTGTGTATGAATTTTGCGGTAATGAAAGAAAGAACTTGAGGATCTAGTGTGCGTGTACGTAACGAGTACGGATCGTGAGTTATGCTTCTGGAAGATAAGTGCTTTACATAGCGAGGTATGCTGGTTTGCAGTGATAATGGAGAGCTAGTATGGTGATTTTGCTACGAGCCTTATGGTATAGGTTAGGGGTGTGCAGATTGATTTGAAGTATGAGAACTGTTGAAGTAAGAGAGCTTTGAGAAATAGGAGTGATTATGGAAATGAGGTTATAGGCAGTTATCTTTGACATCGGGTGGTGATGAGGATAATGAGATAATATAGCTAAGGGTTTAGTATTAGCGAGTTACGAGGACGTAACATTTGTCTTAAGAGGAGTAGGATGCAATAAAAGAGAGTTTCATGGTGGTGCATGCGGTAATATAATTGGAAGTAGAGTGTTAGCGTAGCGTAAAGGAGGGATTTGTTTTGTGGACAATACTTATAAAAGGCCATGGCCGTGCTCGTAGTAGTGTGATGCTTCAGAGTGAGGGAATATTTTATATAATGTTGACAGTTGGAGGATGATGTTATGAGTGTGAGTAAACTTCGAGGACGAAGTTCCTTTTAAGGGTGGTGGAATGTAACATTCCGTTTGAGGTCTATGAGTGTCTTGGAATTGGGTTTGATAGTTGATGTTGATAGTTGATGATATTATGGAGCTAGCAGCATTAGAGGATGGTAGTTGATTATGTGTGGAGTTGGTGTCGTGAGAGATATACATGTGGTAGATACGATATAGTGAGTCATGTTGTGGAAGTAAACATAGTTGGTAGAATGGGGGTTAAGAGTTCATGTTCTATGTTCGGTCGAGTTCTCGAGTCCTTAGCTAAGTTGTTGTGTTTTGGTCGAGTCAGTATGGTTGTTTTTATGTATGGGTTGAACTTCGGGGACGAAGTTCCTTTTAAGGAGGGAAGACTGTAATACTCCGTATTTATAAGTCTTGGGGTACTCTATCGAGTAGCCCTTACTCTGTCGAGTAAGGGCAAGTTGCGAAATAAAATAGTTTCGACTGTTGGGTACTCGATCGAGTAGTCGGGGTACTCGATCGAGTAGGGGTACTCGATCGAGTACCTTGGGTACTCGATCGAGTGTCCGGTTTTACGGGGAGTTTTCTCGGGTTTTGTTAATTACGCGATTAAGGTATTTAAACCAATTCGTCTTTGTTCTAAATCACTTTTTACAAAACCTAAAACCTGTTTAAGAGAGAAAGCAACTTGTCTTCTTCCTAATCGCGTTCTTGACAATTCCCGGAGTTCAGACGGTCGGTTTGCATCGTAGTTTGTGTCGTTGGATTCCTTGCGTCGAGGGTAAGCTTTTAATATAGTTTTTATAATGTTTTGTTAAGATTGGTTAAACCCTAATTTAGGAATTGGGGGTTTTGGTGTGTAGTTTGTGATGTGTAGTCTTTATGTGCTGTATGATAGGAGGAGAATTCGTAGAGGAGCCGTTTTGATACAGCTGTAGATACCGTCTGCGTGTTGTGCTTTCCAGGTAGGATATCCTACTCAGTATTAGTCCCATAATGGGATATTGGTGATGTGCTGTAGTTAGTTGATTGATATGATGATTGTAATTGTAATTGTGATTGTGATTGTGGTTGTGTTTGTGATGGTTCTCGAGATGCGTTCTCGGCTGAGTGGGGTCACTTGCGGGAGTGATCTCACGCCCTAGTTTCGCCCTTCGTGGAACCCGCCACGAAAGGGGATGTGCACATTAATGGGACAGGGTTATCGCTCGTACGATGAGCGGGGCTTAGGTGGGGAACATTGCGGTCCCCCCGCGTGGCGGGTCCGGTGGACGTCAAGTATTGAGATGATGGGAGTTGGTGGTGTGTGCGTGTGTGTGTGTGTGATTCAAATTGTCTGTTTGTCTTATTATTGTTGATATATGTATTGAATTGTGTGATTAGTACTGACCCCGTTTAAATGTTTTAAAAACTGTGGTGATCCATTCGGGGGTGGTGAGCAGTTGTTGAGCAGGTGTGATATGATGCGTATGGGATAGCTGGGATGAGTCATCACGTGGCAGTTAGAAGTCTTCATTTGTGTCGACGAAGTCTAGTAGCTTTGATAGTTTAGCTGTAGACCGTATGAGAAGCTTGTAATTCCTTTTGTTAGTTTTGGTTTGAACATGTAATCACTTAATCTATAATTACTTTAAAAGTACGTTTCTTTATTGTCTTATGATATTCAGTACCTCGGGCAACCGAGATGGTAGTATCCTTATACCTGAGTGGTCCTGGTAAGGCACTTGGAGTATGGGGGTGTTACAGACGGTGCCTGCTTCTTCATGGAGACTGCCGCTCTTGTCGGTGTGACAGTGCGAGACGGCGTCTTCTTCCTCTTAACAACTGATGGGGAAAAAATGGACACTTTGATGGAAGACTTGGACGATTTTTCATTAGGTATAAACATGCGTTGGGGTGCCCACAGCTATTTTGGACACCTCCGCCGCTACATAAATTTTTCCCGAGATTACCAACGTCCTAATGGCTCATCACAGGCACACCTTCCCAGTCAGCCGCTAGTTGCATCCATGAGGTCGCCCTCCTGTTGTAAGGACGGACTTTTTCCTTTCTCTGACTTCTTTGCCACTTTGAGGGATTGCATGTTGCATCCTCTGGCAGCTATCTGGACGTTGACCACCTCGTCTTTCTCGTCCTTGGAGATGAGCTTATGCGCTTCCCCCCGGTCCGAGACATACATCAGTGTTAGGGCCCGGATGGACATCACTGCGTCGGCCTCGCTCAGAGTGATCCGGCCTATGAGAACGTTGTAGGCGGATGAGCCGTCAATGACCACGAACTCGGCTAGGACATTCTTAGCCGCATTCCCTTCGCCGAACATCATAGGCTGATCGACCGACCCAGCGGTACTGTAGGCCGGCCCCGGAGAAGTCTGTATAGTGGATTGGTGCGGGGGCTTAAGTCCTTGACTTTCGGGACCGAGGCCGAGGAAGCACTCCCGA
Source organism: Silene latifolia (assembly GCF_048544455.1). Taxonomy (NCBI): domain Eukaryota; kingdom Viridiplantae; phylum Streptophyta; class Magnoliopsida; order Caryophyllales; family Caryophyllaceae; genus Silene; species Silene latifolia. The sequence continues at coordinate 109,244,633 of NC_133532.1, read as the reverse complement.
ACATGATGTTCGTGTAGGCGCTGTGTCAATCGGACACCTCTTGACCAGGTGGTTGGATATGTCCAAATTGACTACGAGTGGGTCGCTGTGAGGAGCGATGACTCCTTCGTAGTCCTTCCTTCCAATAGTCATATCGGGAATGTTGGAAGCGGGGATCGCTGTGTTGGGCACAAAGTTGATGGCCTGATATAGCTCGTTCAGGTGCCGTTTGTGCCCATGAGCGGACCCTTCGTTCTCGTTGCCCCCGATGACAACGTGAATCACTCCTATCCGTTCGAAGACGGATTTCTTATCTGAACTGCCGGCCTCAGCCTTTTGGCTTTTGGCAACGTACTTGCGAGGCTCCCCTTCCGGATCGCTCTTCAATGGCATTCTTGGATGCGGCAGTTGTCGATAAGGTGACCGGTGTGGCCGTGGTACTCAAGATCTTGGCTCGTGTCACCGTCTCCCTTCGGCTTGGGGGCCTTTCCCACTTCCTCGGCCCTCGCTTTTGCTCGGGGTGAAGACCTCGGCGGCCGATACGACGAGGGGGTCTTATCACTATACCGCCTGCGGCGTACGATCCCGAACTCCACCCGGCGCCCGTCGAGTTCTCGCATTTTCCTACAGATTTATCGACCGTGACCTATTATTGTCACGGCGTCTTTCACCAGACCGTGACCGATTATTGTCACGGCGTCTTTCATCCGGGTTGTCCTCCCGTCGGCTCTTCTTTTCTGAGGGTTGGGCCTCGCTAGGGCTTACCCAGGTTTTGTGGTAGTCCTCCACTTTAATGGCTTGATCAGCCAACTGTCTGGCGGCGTCGAAGGTCAGGCCGCCGCATTTGATGAGCTCGTTTTTTAGGTCTCCCCTTGGGAGGCCTTTCATCAGCTGCGAAGGTCGCCGGTTCATTGCTATTCGGCTCACGAATTTGCCGAACCTTCGCGTCGAACCTCTTCACATAACCGGAGAGACTCGCCTCCCTCTGTCGATAGTCGGGAGGTCCGATGTCTCCATGACCCTCCTCTTGTTGCGGGAATACGGGCTAGGAATGCGTCCTTTAGGTCGGCGTAACAAAGATATCGACCCGTCGGGCAGCCCCTTGTACCAACTCTGTGCCATCCCATGCAGTGTCGTTGGGAAGATTCGGCACCAAACTTCATCAGGTTGCTCCCATACTGACATGTGAGACTCGTAAGCCTCGACGTGGTCAGCCGGGTCACCTTCCCCTTTGTATGCTATAGGTGGTAACTTCAGCTTAGTCGGCACCGGGGTATCTAGGACGTAGGCGCTGAGGGGTTGCCTGACCACATGTCGGACGACACGCGGCGATCGGCTCCTCGTATTCCTAGTCCGGCTTCTCTCCTCGTAGCGAGAAGGACTTCTCCTCCGACTCTGGCGAGTCGGGCTTCTTCTCCAACTCTGACGAGTTGGGCTTCTCTCGCTCCTCCGGTGTGTGCCTCGTTCGTGCCGCGGCGACGCAGTCTTTTCACGAGTGCGAGAAGGACTTAGGTCCACCACGACCACTTTGGGCTCCCCCAGTGTCTTGACAGGGTCAGCTTCTCCTAATGCTCCGTTCAAGTTTCTTGGGGTCACATTTTGGGCCCTGGTCTCCTGGACGGTTTCCGCCGCTCTTGTCGGCGTGACAGTGTGAGCCGGCGTACTCCCAATTAGGTCCAGGAGCATCTTCAGTTTTGCTACGTCAACCACATGTCCCATGATGGTGACCTGGTCGGCAGGTAGCGGAGTGTCTGGTATTATTGGCATCCCGTACTTCGGTTGAATCACTTGACCGGCGGAGGGTTGCACAACTCCAGATTTGTGGATGGTATCACCTTGGTAGAATTCGGTTTCGTCGGTCACGAATGCCTCTTGTTGTTTCGACATCTTCTTAGCTTTTGGGGGTGGGTTTTTTGTGTGTGTATTTTTGTTTGGGAATGAATGTGACTAGCTTCTAGTGTCTTTTCCCACAGACGGCGCCAATTGTTCCGGGTGTAATTCCAGAGCAAGTATTGTTACCACCCGTGGCTTGTAGAATGATGTCTTGAGTTGGATTCCTCGTCTCTATCGTTCCTCTCGGCCTCTCCTGCAACAATGAACGAACTGAGGGCTTGGCTTTGTGCCAAGCGTACTCACTCCGACGCTCAAGTCAGTGAACTTAGTGGGATAAGTTGTTATTACTTGGCTAAGGATATATTGTAGAGAGATAAGGAAGATATTACCAGATGAATAGTGATTCTTAGGTTAATTTATGGATCCTTTCCTCAATGAAGGTTGAGGAGTATTTATAGGCTTTCACCTTTTGTCACGTAGTGGCCAAGTGGCCAAGTGGCTAGCAGGTGGAAAGACCGTTCTACCCTCGGCCGATGGACCCATGGCCGGCCGGCCGAGGGTCTTGGATATGAGTACGCGGATATGTGTCCCGGCTGGCTGGTTGCCAGGCCGAGACCCCAGTTGACAGGCCGATGGGTCGCATCGGCTAGACTGTCTAAGTCGTTGACTTTGCTGTGGATATCCTTGACCTTGCTCAATATGTTGACTTGGTCAGCGGTGCAGAATATGCCCCATCAACATACAAACAGAGTATTTGTACGGTATAACCCTAACCAAACAAAAAAAATAAACAATAAGGAGCTGAAAGCTGCAACTTTAGAACAAAAAATAAGTTCAAAACTCGCATTGGCATACACACAAAAAAAACCATTCAAAATGGTGGACATCCTAAAATTTAACAGGGCACACCACCGAAACACAAAAAAAATAAAGAAAGCCTAAAAGTGAGACACTGAAATCAAACAAACTACTTAAATTCAACAGGGCACCAACCTAATATATGAGGAAATAAACCTTGAAAACGAACAAAAAACCTAGAAAACGAAGATAAAAATCAAATTACTAAACAAAAAAAACCATTAAAAAAAAACAGCGAAAAGAAGAAAGACGGTGAAAAGAAAAGGTTAACACTAAAAGGATTTAAGATTAGGATTAAATACCTAGGTAGTGTTAGAGTTGTCAACTCCTACTACAATTTCTATTCACAACAACTGCAACTCTAATTTCTAAAGTTCACAACAACTGCAGAAACAGATATAATATGATTGTAAAGATTACAAATAACTTATAATTCACTGTTAATAAATCGTTTTAAACACCTCATAATACAATCTGAATAAATCATTTTAAAACCCCATAATACAATGGGAAAAGATCGTTTTTAAAACCCAAGAATACTAATAGGATTAACACTTGAAAAGGACCTTAACAACATCCTAATCAAATTGAAACCTCCAAATAAAAAATAAATTAGAGACTTGAGGAGGAATGATAGCAGATCGTAAAAAAACCAAGAAATTCATAGATGCGAAACATTTTAAAAAAAGAAAAAGGGAATTTAGAATCACAGCACATACCTTTGAGGAGATTTACGATCAAGGTTGCTAGGTTTTGCGAGAGCATTTCCGGAGTGAGATGACATACAAATTCAACAGAATGTAAAGCGCTGATTCACAAAAATTAAACTAAATGAGCAATCTAGGTAGGTAGGGATTGAAATTAACATCTGAAATAAATTTAGAGGAATTCAGATATAAGATGAAGATAATTAATCAAAACGCCGAAGTAAAAGGGAAAAATGTGATTATACCAGATTTGTAGCGAAGGATTGCGCAGTCGAGGAGATTAAAATTGAATCATAACCTCGGGGGCGCGGAGAACAAGTTTGGTTATAAGTAAACCAAGTGACCCGGAACATCATTTCAGTTAGTTTTTTTTAGTGGTTATAAGTAAACTATATACTTGCAATTGCAGTATAGTGAAGGGCTCGGCTATCTCCAGTGTAATCAACTTAGATACATTCATAAGTGAAAGAGCACCTACCATATTGTGAGAGAAAAGCGAAGTTTAATTTGCCCACGAGTGAGTAGCGACCATCAACAATTACTGCACCCTAAGCTCATAAAAATATCACCATTAACCATAGAAGGGAGCAAAAATTAGCAAACTAATCACAACTTATATCAAAACCAACAAGGCATAACCAAATAACATTAATATAACTACTATGATAAATAAAAAGCATCCGATAATAACACGAATAACAACAAGAAAATAATACTCATGTAGTGAAAGACTCAGAGATGATGACACATCTTGAAAATTAGAGGGCCCTCTTCCATGAGACAGCATATCCATCGAAGAGTAGTACAAAACCTGATAAAGCAACAAAAATAAAACTCGGTAAATCAAAAAAAAAAAAATAGTCAAAACACACATATCCACCAACATATACGAGGAATTGATAACTGAACTGGCCAATTTGTGATTGAATAGAGCAACACAAAAAATCGTTAGGAGGCTAAAGGGGGTAACTAAGTAACAAGCTTACAAATGAGAGAACATCTTTAAGGAAAACCACCTTAAAAAATGCCAATCCCAAAACGAGAATCTGCAAATATCAGCAACAATAACCACAACACTAATTATAACCGCAGTTAACAACAAAACAAAGAGATCAGAAATATCAAAATCACAAAATCCACATTAACAAAAGCAATACATGGCCATTGGCCGCTAAATCGCTAACCTTTTAGGAGAACTAAACACATCACCATCTCCAAGCTCCTGGCCACAACTCTAGGCCCACAAAATAACCATTTCAGAAATCGGCACAATAATAAATAGACAAATGAACAAAGAGTGAACAGATGAACACATGAACAAGCTTGTTCGTTTCTGGACCGGCGCAATAAATACAGATAACCATTATTTTCCAAAACTCTAACCCCACAAAATAACCATTTCAAAATTGGGCACGATTTCAGAAATGGTTATTTCAGAGTGAACAGATGAACAAGCTAAAGTTGTGGGAACGATAAATGTAAAAAATGGAATTCAGGAGAAATACCTTTGAGAGGATTTTCAATGTTCCGATTTCAGTTAGAGCTGCAAGGGTTTGAGAAGTGAGTACTATTGTGCGCAGGTTCATCGAGCAGTTGTGCGACATCGATATCCTCGTGAAACTACTAAACCCATTGAAGTTGCAGTAAAGGTTAGACATCCAGGAATTGGTGAATCAATCAGAAGGGACTTTGCTATAATAAACAACGCAATTGCAAAAGTTTCAACATTTATACCTGCATTGAAATGGTTGAGATTAGATGAAAGTGTCCAGCAATTTTCCGTTTTCATGTTGTCTCAAGTTGACCTAGCCAGGGAAGCAGCTCATTTGAATCGTTTTATACATAATTTTCGGAGATGGAGGGACGTTTCTTTCCCAAAGCCTCTCTATCCGCTTGTGCATCCTGCAGTTTTGGTGGAAACTTTTGAACACGGGGAAAGTGTAACTAATTAAATATATAGTTTTGAGTAGTAAATGATTGCATTAAAGAAGCCAAATATCACACGTTAGATAGGAATTAGAAACCTATATGAGAATAATTTATCATACCTGGGCAATAGTACACTCACAAAGTTGTTTAAAACCCTCTAGTAGATACTGATCTACAGCTCTGAGCAAGTCTTGCGCAATATCCAAACTGACATTCACCGAGCCTGTATAGATATATCTGCATATTGACAATACAGCATAAGTGGAACTAGTTGACTCGCATACATCAACGCCCGAACACAAACAGCCAGAGAGATGAATGCATACAGGTCTATAGACGCCAAAAGCTTAGTACCACGAGTTTAAAACTGCACTTGCGCACCTTGGCACTCATGCTCTTCTGAACAAAAACAACAATGAAAACAATCAATCAATAGTACTAAAGAAGGGGAAATCAACAAACCCTAATTTTTAAAGATCGCCTAATTCAACTACAACAATATAATTATCAATAAATCGGATCAAATAGAATTAAACTGAACAAAAACAACAATGAAAACAATCAAAAGCGAAAAAAAATCATAGAGGATGGATGATAATTACCTATATGGATGCGCAACAACTGTAGGAAGAAAGAAACCGCCATCGTCGCATATGGCACTATGATATTTGAGAGGAACTCGGTGGGTGAGAGTGAGATGAGTAGTGAGTAATGAGAAATGAAAGTGAGACGGAATGAGTGGAGTAGAGAGTCAGAGAGAATGGTAAATATGTGGTTGTGAGTGAATGAAGAATGGAGGGCCGAGATACAAAGGGAAAGATCCAACGGTAGAGGGAGAACTTGAGGTAGCACTATTCATAGCTACAGTTATCCCAAGTATAAACTTTTATAGGAGTTAAGGATTCATACCTAGACGACAATAGTTACTAGTTAGACAGTTTTATGCATAAATTTGTAACAGATCATTCAATCTGCGTGCTAGGAATATGCGTAATGGAACTCTTTTTGGCCGGTTATAAAGATGCAACTATTACGCGAGTCATAAGATTTTCGACCGACAGGCTAAAAGTCGTGTACCCACCAAAGTAAATTTATTTCACTTACTTAACTAGGCCACTAATTAAAAAATAATAATAAAGTAAAAGTAAGAGTCGAATCGACAAGTAGAACTAAGTTAATTCAACGGTTAGTATTGTAGAGAAAAGTAACTAGTTTGGGAGGATCTGATTTGTAGAAAAACTGAGTAAATTAACTAAGCAAATAACTATTAAATTAAATGGTGAAATCAGATAATAGAAATATCGTGATGACACAAACTAATATCCACTAACTGTAAGTTATTCCATCGATTATAATCAATCTATTAGTCTTGAGTGTTATGAAATATTATAGTATAATATTATACTAGGTTTGGTGCTCGGCTACGCCCGTGCTACCTTTATTTACCATTTAAATTTTATTTTCTATGAAATATGATACCCTAAATTTGGTTAACATATACATTTACAATTTATATCTTGAAATTATGATGAAATGTAAACATCATCAACAAATTATGAGACACGTTCACCACTCCCGCTGTTAATATTATTACTTTCACTACATCCCTTATTAATACTATTTCTTCGGTCACTGTTGTTTGTTTAACTACTCCTGCTATTTTTACGGTTAACCCGTTAGTTTTGTCAAACTCATATATTTAAATAAAATTAATATTTTCTTAAAATCGAATTGTTAGTTGATTTTTCATACTCTCTCCGTTGTTCCTACGTTACTTTCATTACATGTGTTGTGACTGTTATTACTTTCACTTCTCCCGCCGTCATTTTTTTTTTCACTACTCCCGCATTTATTATTGTTAATTTCACTACTCCCCTTTTTGCTAGTATGATTTTTGTTGGAGCTGTGTCCTCCAGTTAGTGCGGATAACGTTATTACACATACACTTGTACGGACAAGTGGGAGCTTGTTGGGGCTGGTGTCCTCTACAGTTAGTGTAATAACATTTAAATCTCTAAAAGGATCAAAGGGCATACTATTGTATTATTATCAGTTGGTCCACGTTTATAAATAACGGTTGGCTTGCTAGATAAGTTTGACGTTATTGTCATACAGATGGCGGTGATCAACTGGTCCCTAAAAGTCACACCTATAGGATACGTTTGAGAGATGTGACGGTATGAAAATACAGTCATGTTGATGCCTAAAATGACTAAGCAGTTAGTCGGAGTTATTGACTAGTAATTAGTCAAACGCGATGTTGAGATAATTATTTAATACGGATTAAATAATACGTGCTAAGGCGAAGTAAGCGGTTAATTCGTAAATTGAATATAAACGATTTATATTTAATTAATGTATATTGAATTAATTTATTATACAATATCGTCTTTGTCGGACAAGTACTAATATATCGACTGAGTCATGTTATTAGTTGATATTTTAATAACCGATAACCGATGACGATTTATGATAAAATCCCGTCATATACATTTAGCGAAAATCGAGTCAAACCACGAGTTAAAATAAGGAGAAAGTGGAAAGCCCACTTCCTCCCTAAGCCACGGTTTGGCCGAACAAGACAAAAGGAGAGAGCCTCTCTCCTTTTGACCTAAGCATAATCATTTGCACACAAACTAGGGTTTCGGGGCAATTCTCTCTGAAACCTAGATCTCACATCGAAAACCTCACATAAACTCTCTCAATATTGCAAGGCAATTAGAGAGTACTTTCTAGCACAAGGGGCATAGTCTCAGACGGTCTTGGGTGCAACGATTAGGAGGAAATCTACTTTGATTTCTGTTCTTAGGCTGAATTTGCAAGGACCCGAGGTTGATTCTTTGTTCTTTATCGTTTCTATTGTAATTTTGTTTTATGACAATAATCGCATGTTAAATTTGCGTTATAATCCTTAAAATTTAAGGGAATTTTACGGATATTTCCCTTCAAGTGGTATCAGAGCTTGGCCACGTAAATTTTTCATTGTGTTTTTCATAAATCGATTTGAAACGATCTTGCTTTTGCATAAAAAACCGTGCGGCTGGTAATTTTTACACGGCTGATTTTTTTTGTGCATTGAAAACCGTGCCATGTGATACACGGCTGTTTTGTTTTTGCATATTGTTATTTTACACGATCATTATAGCAATATGTAAAAGTTTTGTCAATTGTTGATTTAATTTTATACGAATTAGATCTATCTTGCAATGGTTTTGTTTCGACAAATCTGTTTTCACGAGGGTTTTAGAGTTTCAGCTTGTTTTCCTCTCGGTCGAGCAATTTTTCAGTCGATCGAGAGCTTTTCAGTGATGTTTTCATTCGATCGAGCACTTGCTTTACTCGATCGACCTCTTTCAAAACCCTGACTGATCGATCGAGACCTCCTCGTACTCGATCGAACAGTTTTGCTAATAAAGGTCCTCGATCGACCTCAGTGCGTCGATCGATCGAGCACTTTCTGATTGGCAAACCTCTCGATCGAATGGCAGCATCATTCGATCGAGCCTTTTTGTTCTTCGATCGAAATTTTTTGTCTCTGGATCGAGGGATATCGTTTTGGCAGCTTGAAAAGTTTATTTCTTTTGTTTTAAATTTTCTTATGGCCATAAAATGTACTTTATAAGGATATTGTACACTCGCTTGATAGTGAAACGGTTCACTCACGTACCATATAGTTATTTTAAAGCGTATTTAAAGTAACGGATTATAAAGGATTAAAATTAAGTTGATAGAAGCAGTTTTGTCACATAATTTTAATCGTTAAAAGGTGGTTTGGATAAATTTAACATAATTACGGAATTATGTCACGAATAAATTTGTTTTAGTTGATGCATTTTATTTATCATTATTGTTGAATGCCTTGAATGTTTTTAATTACGTATTTTTTTTACAATCGGTTGTAACTTAGTGTGGCCTTAGTAGAACGTGTTACCGTAATGATGGAACACGGTCTTGGTTGTATTTTGAGATCTCGTATCTCCGTTTTGGATTTTTCAATTGTAATTACAGTTTTTATTTAGAATGTAAATAGGTTTATATTTTGTATATTTTAAATTGTAATTATGAGAAGACCAAAGATGGAGAATCGGATGCTCACTCCCGCTACAAGGATAAAGATGGAACATCAAGACAAGCTTCTCGGGTCCAACGGTGGATTCCAAAGTTGTTTTATGTTCTTTTTATTAGGATAGGCCACACTAGGAATTTTATTTACGTATTGAATTCATTTATTTATTTTTCGTAACGATAATTTGCATCATATTCCGCCTAAAACCAAACCACCTAATTTATTGCATGAAAACTGACTCATATAGAGGTCACGCGTTAGTTTTCATTGATATACAGATATCACTCGTTTTTAAATAAGCCATCACCTAAGTTAATTCATTCATGTATTGCTAGTTATTCGTTCACTTAAAATGAATTTAAACTAAGTTGATGGAATCTTCCTCGTATAAACCAAAATTGAGAATAGTCTTTATAGGTCAAACTCCAATGAATCCCTTCTTCGTCGGTAGGCATAATATGACCCCTTCTACGTCGGGTAAGTTGGAACTGATTGACCTATTTTATCTCAACACTATGGTCACTCGTACGATCCTGTGATTATGGTGGACTACAGATAGGATTTACGGAAATCTATCGACCAGGAGTTCTTACGGAAGAACTAGCTAAACAGTTGGCTTATCAATTTACGGAAATTGAGTCTTGGGATCACTTGTATTATTCTTGAGGGAGATCAATTATGCAAGTGCTATGAGTCTACACGTTTAAAATGAATTTTAAATAGACTTAAATCACCTCGATGAGTTGCTTATTTCGTTTTTGTTTTTCTTCCTTTTTCAGTGTAGAACACGATCATTTAAACTGCTAATAACAAAATGGCTGGCCGTACTGACGACCCAATGCCAAGTGCCACATTGGACCGTGAGTCCTGGCTTCGGATCTTCATGAATCAGATGAATCAGTCTACTCGACTGAATAATGATGGATCAAACTTCGCGGAATGGGAGGCGGCATTACGGAATGCTGCCATTTCTGACGGGAACCTCAAATATCTGATTGAGCCCATCCCGCCAAGCCCAGGTCCCACGGCTGGAGCTAATGAGATCGCCAAGTATAGCGATTTCGTCATGGAAGCGGGTGCGATTAAAAACGTACTCATTTTTGCAATGGAACCCAATTTGCAGAAACGCTTCATAGCCCAAGGTGCAAACAAGATTTTCACCACACTCACTAGGGAATTCTCGAAAGCACCGAGAATCGTGACCTATGAGCTTACCACTCGCTTCTTTGAGGCGAAACTCCAGAAGGGCCAACCGGTTAGCCCACACATTCTCAGCATGATTGAGAATGTCGAGAAACTGGAGACGCTTGATTGTAAAATCAACGAGAACATTGTGATTGACCGCATGCTTCATTCACTCCACGATGGTTTTGCGCTCTTTAGAGCCAATTACTATATGAATGATTTGAAGAAAAGTCCTCACGCACTACACTCCCTTCTCGTACAGACCGAGAAGGACATGAAGTTTAGTGGGAGCCTTAAACAGGATGTTCTCGTTGTGTCAAACAAGGGCAAGGGTAAGGGCAAAGCTAAAGCAGACCTATCAGTAGGTAAACCGAAGTTTAAGAAGTCGGGATTAGGTAAGAGTGGGCCTGGTGAGGCAAGTAACTCATCAGGCACGACAAAGAGCAAAACCGATAACATGGAATGCCATCATTGCCACAAGACTGGGCATTGGAGGCGTACATGTCCTGTTTACCATGAGGACATAAAAGCAGGTCGCGTTAAACCTGTTGGTATGTCTTCATCCTTTTCTACTTTTATTCATATGATTGAGATTAACCACGCAAGTTACGGAACTTGGGTACTAGATACTGGTTGTGGTCCTCATCTGTGTAATCATGTGCAGGGGCTCCGGAACATCGAACCCCTCGTAAAGGGTAAGGTGGACCTGCGTATCGGGAATGGAGCACGAGTGGCTGCCGTCTCGAGGGGAACATACGTGATCCAGCTTCCTAGCGGATTTGAGTTATTTTTATATAACTGCTATTATGTACCCAGTCTTTCTAAAACATTTTTTTTCAGTGTCTGCACTTGACAAACTTGGTTTTTCATTTGTAATAGAGAATAATAATTGCATTTTCTCATTACACGATATGATTTTTGGCAAGGCAGTCTCCATGAATGGAATTTATGTTTTAGATCAGACCACCGAAATATTACACGTAATGAATAAGAAGTTAAAGGTTGGTGACAAACATCAAACGTATCTATGGCACTGCCGTATGGGACACATTAATGAGAAACGCGTTAAACAGTTCATACAGAATGGAGCTATCTCGGCTTTTGATTTTCAATCATTTGGCACGTGTGAATCATGTCTCATCGGTAAGATGACTCGGATTTCCTTCAAAGGTGTTGGAATGCGCGCTGCTGACCTATTAGGACTCATACACACGGATGTATGTGGCCCTATGTCAATCACCGCACGAGAAGGCTATAGGTATTTCATCACTTTCACGGACGATTTAAGTAGATATGGCTATGTCTACTTAATGAAGCATAAAAGTGAGTCCTTTGAGAAATTCAAAGAATACCAGAATCGGGTACAGAACCAACTGGGTAGAAAGATTAAAACACTACGTTCAGATCGTGGTGGCGAGTATCTTTCTCACGAGTTTGATCAACACCTTAAAGACTGTGGGATTGCCTTACAGTTAACTCCATCTAGAACACCTCAGTTGAATGGTGTGTCCGAACGGAGAAATCGAACACTACTTGATATGGTTCGATCTATGATGAGTCACACGGTATTACTTGATTCATTATAGGGTTATGCTCTTCTGTCAGCTGCTCTAATACTTAACCGAAGTCCGTCTAAAGCTGTTGACAAGACTCCATATGAACTATGGAAGGGAACGGTCCCTGACTTGTCCTTTATACGGGTTTGGGGCTGCGAGGCTTATGTCAAGTGGAGACACGGGGATAAGCTCGGCCCGCGATCGGTCAAGACATACTTTATAGGTTATCCTAAAGGAACACTTGGTCATTACTTCTATTCGCCAACCGAACAACGTGTTCTTGTTGCGGCTAGTGCGACATTCTTAGAGAAGGAATTTCTCGAGAATGCAAAGAGTGATAGAACCTTCGACCTGTCGGATATTCCAGAACCAAATACCGAGCAACCATTGGAGGAACCAGTTCCTTCAATCCCGGCTGCGGTTAATATTCCTGAGGAACCTAGGAGGTCGGGTAAAGTCTCTATTCCTCCGGACAGATACATTGGTATGGTCGAGGAACATGACATAGATGACATTCTACTCTTAACGAGTAGTGAACCCACAACCTATAAAGATGCCATGACTAGTTCCGACTCAAAGCTATGGCTTGAGGCCATGAAATCCGAGGTGGACTCCATTTATGGACTTAAGCAAGCTTCTAGGAGTTGGAATCATCGTTTCGACCAAGTGATAAAAGACAATGGATTTACTCGATCAGTCGAGGAACCATGTCTATATATCAAGTCGAGTGGGAGAAAGATTGTCTTCCTAATATTGTATGTTGATGACATACTCCTGATTGGGAATGACATACCTCTCTTAACTTCGGTAAAAGTATGGTTGAAGAACCATTTCCAGATGAAAGATCTGGGTGAGGCACAAAGAATTTTGGGCATCCGTATCTATCGAGATAGATCACGTCGGATGTTATCTCTCAGTCAGGAGTCTTACATAGACAAGATTCTAGAGAGATTCAGCATGACTAACTCCAAGAGGGGGTTTCTTCCTATGGCTCCAGGGGTGCATTTGAGCAAGTCTCAGGCACCAGAGACACCGGAAGAGAAAGAGCGCATGACACGGATTCCTTATGCCTCGGCTATAGGATCAATCATGTATGCCATGATATGCACACGTCCAGACGTGGCATATGCATTGAGTATGACAAGTCAATTCCAACAGCATCCAGGTGAATCACATTGGATGGCTGTCAAGAACATTCTTAAGTACCTACGGAGGACTAAAGATTGGGCATTGACTCATGGAGGCGAACAAAAGCTATGCGCAACCGGTTACGCAGATGCTAGCTTCCAAACGGATCGAGATGACTCGAAATCTCAGTCTGGATTCGTTTTTACTCTTAATGGCGCTACAGTCAGCTGGAAGAGTTCCAAACAAAGTGTTACAGCAGATTCTACGACTGAGTCCGAGTACTATGTCGCGTCTAGACATGTACAACGGAAAGCTCATCTAATCCGAGATTACGTGGAGCAAAAGGAAGTAGTGATAGAAAAGATTGCTACACATGATAATATAGCAGATCCTCTCACTAAACCATTACGACAAGATAAGCATGAAGGGCATGTTAATTCCATGGGAATTAAACGTGTTCCTGAGTTGTAGTACTCTTTTATGGATTAGATTCATTTTCTTGTGTACTCTATACGACATCATCGTTTTGATATTTATATATTTTGTTTTTCATGTGGAATTGTACGACAATTTTGAACACCACAAAGAGAACTGAACAAACATTATATTTTTAGTCCTTAATTGCCCACATGAGCTGATAACTCCGGTAATTATTTTGTGACGTTGGTTGATGGTGGGTTCAACGAGCCATAAGTCAACCGGTTGACTGACCAATCACAGAGGCGAGTTATACGGATATCTCGTAGGACACAGTTGTGACATCGACGTGGAGTCCTAAATGTTTTATAACATTCGGTGCCAGGTCGTGGATAAGACCTCCATGGTGATCCTAAGAGTCGATTCTTTTGACTATCGACTGTCTCTTGAGACTACGACAGATTTTGGGTGACTTTGGTTTCTTTCTCACGGTCATCCGTAACAGGGGGCCAAGTAGATTTTTTCTGGGTCATTTCATGCTGTGCTTAGATCGGAAGGAGTCTAGTTGAAGGAAATATTCAGCCTTTATCAGGTACTCGATATTTCTCAGGGCCACTCGAGGAGCTGTAACTGAAATGCATGGCCATGCTCGAATACGGATTCGTTTTATCAGTTAAGTTACTCTCTAGTCGGGGAAACCACTCTAGATACAGATCAATTGTAAAATACGACCTTTGCGGATCCGGATCTGCAAATTATTTTACATTGAGTGGGAGAAATTTTTAAATGAATATGAGAATCGGTTATCGCACATACACTTGTACGGACAAGTGGGAGTTTGTTGGAGCTGTGTCCTCCAGTTAGTGCGGATAACGTTATTACACATACACTTGTACGGACAAGTGGGAGCTTGTTGGGGCTGGTGTCCTCTACAGTTAGAGTACTTTCTTGTGGGGTAATATCCGTATAATACCCTTAAATTATAGGACTATAACGTAAATTTAATATGCAATTTATTGTCATAAACGAAAAACAACAATAAAACGATAAAGATTAAGAATCAACCTCGGGTCCTTTGTAGTGCGGCGTAATGAACATAAATCAAAGTAGATTTCCTCCTAATCGTTGCACCCAAGACCGTCTGAGACTATGCCCTTGTGCTAGAATTACTCTCTAATTGACTTGCAATATTGAGAGAGTTGTTATGTGAGTTTTTCCGATGTGAGATCTGAATTTTGAGAGGCAATGTTCTCAAAACCCTAATGATTTTCAAATGAATAACAATCAGGTTACAAAAGAGGGAGAGCTCTCTTTTGTTTGCTTGGTTCGGCCAAACCGAGTGGAAGAGGAGGAAATGGGCTTTCATTTTCTCCTTATTTTAACTCGTGGTCCGATGCTAAAATGTATATGACGCGGTCTTTATTATAAATCGTCATTGGTTATCGGTTATTAAAACATCAACTAATGACACGGATTAGTTGAATTATTAATACATGTCCGACAAAGACAATATTGTATAATTAATTCAATATACATTAATTAAATATAATCGTTAATATTTAATTTACGAATTAACTGTTTAATTCGCCTTAGCCAATTTTATTTAATCCATATTAAATAAAATATCTCAACATCGCATTTTGACTAATTATTAGTCAAATAACTCGGACTAATCGCTTAGTCAATTTTCTCGGCATCAACATGATTGTATTTTCATACCGTCACATCTCTCAAACGTATCCTATAGGTGTGACTTTTAGGGACCAGTTGATCACCGCCATCTGTATGACAATAACGTCAAACTTATCTAGCAAGTCAACCGTTATTGATAAACGTGGACCAACTGATTATAATACGAAAGTATACCCTTTGATCCTTTTAGAGATTTATAAGTCCTTGCACTAACTGTAAAGGACACCAGCCCCAACAAGCTCCCACTTGTCCGTACAAGTGTATGTGCAATGACGTTATCCACACTAACTGGAGGACACAGCTCCAACAAACTCCCACTTGTCCGTACAAGTGTATGTGCGATAACCGATTCTCATATTCATTTAAAATTTCTCCCACTCAATGTAAAACAATTTGCGAGATCCAGGATCCGCAAAGGTCGTATTTTACAATCGATCCGTATCTAGAGTGGTTTCCCCGACTAGAGAGTAACTCAACCGATAAAACGAATTCGTATTCGAGCATGGCCATGCATTTCGATTCTGACTCCTCGAGTGGCCCCGAGAAATATCGAGTACCGATAAAGGCTGAATATTTCCTTCAACTCGACTCCTTCCGATCTAAGCACAACATGAAATGACCCAGAAAAAATCTACTTGGCCCCCTGTTACGGATGACCGTGAGAAAGAAACCAAAGTCACCCAAAATCTGCCTTAGTCTCAAGAGACAGTCGATAGTCAAAAGAATCGACTCTTAGGATCACCATGGAGGTCCTATCCACGACCGGGCACCGAATGTTATAAAACATTTAGGACTCCACGTCGATGTCACAATTGTGTCCTACGAGATATCCGTATAAATCGCCTCTGTGATTGGTCAGTCAACCTTTTGACTTATGGCTCGTTGAACCCACCATCAACCAACGTCACAAAATAATTACCTTGAGTTATCAGCTCACGTGGGCAATTAAGGACCAAAAATATAATGTTTGTTCAGTTCACTTTGTGGTGTTCAAAATTTGTCGTACAAATCCACATGAGAAACAAAATATATAAATATCAAAACGATGATGTCGTATAGAGTACAAAAGAGAATGAATCTAATCCATAAAAGAGTACTACTCCCGCTGCTATTATTCTTGATTTTACTACTCACAATGCGTCGGTTAGCTTACCAATCGATTCAACAAATATAATATTATTAGATTTATATATTGTTTGTTTGAAAAGTTGAGTTCATATCTTGTTTTAAGGCTACCTCACATGGTGTTTGCTTGAAAAGTTTTATATCTGGGCTCAGAGTTGTTGACACTATTTGTAGGCCGCTAAGAATGTATTATGATAATTCAGCTGCTGTATTTATGACTAAGAATAATAAAAGTGGAAGTTGAAGTAAACACATCGACATAAAGTATTAGCCATAAAAGAGCGTGTTCAGGAAAATAAAGTGATCATTGAACACATTAGCACAGAGTTGATGATTGCAGATCCCGTGATTAAAGGCATGTCAATTAAGACTTTCAGAGATCATGTAGTGAGAATGGGACTTGATTCCATTATGTAGTACATTCATTAAGTTTTTCGAAGAAACTTTTATTATGTTGGATATTTTCTGGTTCGGATTTATATGCGCATATTTATAAAGTAATGTTGAGAAATATCATTTTGTTTGAACCTCGAGTAAACATGAGGTTTACTCATTAAGTTAAATATATGTGTGTGGTGTGAGTGACTTGATATATTGTGATACATGGAAGATTAATTCTTGCTCTAAGAGAATTCGCCGCCATTATCCATATGTTGTGTCTCTTGTTAAATGGACCAAATGGTAGAATGTAAGATATTCCACAAAATAAATAAGTATTACATTAATATTTAATTAAGTTATTTTATGGAAATTAAGTTGGTCCATTGTACGGTGGAATTTACCTAGGATTCTGTTTCCACTATTATCTTTATCTCCCATAACTTACCACTCACAATTTAGGAAACTGTCAAGTTGACTCTTTGATAGTAAGAGTCTATATAAGGGGGACATATTTATTCTTATTAAGGTTCACCAATCTTAGCTCATTAAGAAAATACACCATATAAATTGTGAGGCTGAGGATTTGGAAGCAAAGTCGGAATTAGGGTGTAAGAATTAGGGTTATTCATTATACCGTATTTTATTAATGAAGGTTCTAATTATTCTTCATATCAAATGAAATTCATTTTATTATATCTAAAACAAAGTAGCTAGAAGACATAGTGCACATAGGTAAGTCGCCATAACCTATTTATTAACGGATATATTACATAAAAATAAATCACAAATCAAGGGAATAATCAATATCAATATAAATATGACAAGATGTTAAAAATAATGAGCCTTCTAAACAAATTATTTAACTACTATTCCCAAACATCTTCCTAAGCTTAAGAACTTGGGAATGATCAATGAGCGTAGTCTTCTCAACAATCTCAGCTGGTAAATTTCCGGCGAATAAAGCCGTAGAAGTAACTTGAAGTCCGGGATTCGCACTGTTCAAACTAACAAACGCAAGAGCAGGACCTTTGCCAACATTAACTTGAAAATGCAACAATCCTTGAGGAAAGATCATAACATCACCAACCTCTAGGGTTTTATAATATGCAACATTATCATTATCAATAAACCCTGCAATTATCGTCCCCTTAACAAGAATGATAACCTCGGAAGACCGGTGAGTGTGCATAGGAATGGACCCACCCACCGCGAGGTCTAACCTTGCTATGGAAATGCCTAACCCGTTTAAACCAGGGTACGCGTCAGCAAATGCCAAATGCACATTGTTTTTGAAACCGTTATTGGTTGGTCCACCAACACGAAACCCAGTGAAAATAAAATCGTCGAGTGTGACATTACTAGGGTTTTTGCAAGCGTAACCTGACGGTCCCATTGGGAGATTGATATCTCCTACACAAAAGTCTGAGACAATTGCATGGGATATTGAAGCAATAAGTGAGCAAGTTATGAAAAATGCAAGATTATTCATGTTGTTACGTCGAAAAATAATATTGAAGGAGACTTGTATTGTTGTGTGTTTATTTTGTGTGTGTTGTGTAATTTTTCGTAAACTTGTGGCATTATTTATAGCTTTGGATTGTCCTGAAAATTTGCTGAGAAACTGCCTGAATTGTTGAGACTTTTCTTAACATCTCATGCATATTCGCCTAGATTGTCCTGAAGATTTGACCTTTTTATTTGTCTACGTTGATTTTGTCATTTAATTTATGTTTGTATGCGCTTTTCTAAAGGGATGTTCTTAGGAAATGTAATATTGTCTGTTCGTACACAAGGATACTTCTGGATCAAAAGAAAATTACTCCATATTGAGAGTGTGAAATTTGTACCAACTTACGCATAAATATCTTAATTATACTATCAATTAATAATATATTATGAATTTAAACATTAAATTAAATTATATTCTCTTTATTTCAATCATTTGTTTGCCTTTTCTATTTCTTGTAAGAAGCATTTAATCAAAGGCAAATAAATAATCAAGATAAAAAAAGTATTTTGCAATTCTATTAAAAAAAAACAATACTCTGTAATAAGTAATACTTTATATGGAGAAGTAGTTATAAGCATTGTGGTCAATGCTGAAAGCGACATCAATATTATCAATAGGTCTTGGTATAGACGGGTGGGGCGAACAGACGGGTAAAGACCTCTAATAAAATGGGTAGGGGGGACAAGGTGGGGCACCCCTCATGTGCTTCCCTTTCTATGGCAAATGGGTATTTTGTGAGGGAAAATGGTATCCGTCTATACGTATAGGCGGATATTGTCCGTCTATAATGAGAATTTGTGCAAAATTATATCGTCCCCTCTGATAATGTTGTCATAGTTATAAATCACAAATATACGTGAAGTGGTATGCATTATTTCATTAATAGTGATTTTTTTTTTATTAAAAACACAAAGTACATTGTTACTCCAACAAAATAGAGTTTAATGTTAAAACGCAAAATAAATAACAAAATAATTATTCCTTAAAATACATTTTCTCAAAGCCGATAAACTACTCTTTTCCCTGGTTTCTTATCGCGTGCTGAAGTAACAAACACTCGGTGATTTTTTGAAGACTAGAAAACTGGGCTAATTTAGCTCATAAAGTAACAAGGGATAGTACTTAAGTCATGTTGAAAACTATTAGCTATATATAAGGCCTTAAATTATCTTTGAACCGAACCTTTTAAATCCATTGGACGACCCTATTTTTACAGCAACAAAATCACACGATACATACTGTATACGCCATACGGTATACATACCTTGGTCATCTGGAAGGCCAAACATGCATGAAATGTCAATGCAGGATGGTCTACGAAAGACGCCTTGCCAATAATATCATAATAAGGATATACCTTGTATCCAACTTGAGTATATAGCAAGTGTTAAACAATAATGACGTCTTTGATTACCTTGCATCCAACTTGAGTCCTTGGCTCCTTGTCTCCTCTTTTTTTGACAATTCGAAGAAACTTCTCTATACATTCATACCTAGACGACAGTAGTTACTAGTTAGACAGTTTTATGTATAAATTTTATGTATAAATTTAGCACATACAAGAGGAATATGCGTAATGACACTTTTTTATCGATTATAAAGATGTAACTATAAAAATCGTTAGGTTTTCTACATATACAAGTCATTGTTACAACTTACATTAACCAATGTGAGTTATTATAAGATTTGTGACCTGTGTCTTTGGCAAACTTAGTGTAACACCCCCATATGTCGGGACCCTTTCTCTAAGCAATTCCCATCATATGAAAGTGTCACAAGCCTTGGTTTTTCAAGAGTGTAGTGTGAACAACAAGTAAAGGAGTACTTTAGATAACATAATAATTAATTAAGTTGTAAAGTAAGGTAACCACAAGTTAAGGGTTATGAAAATCATCCCATTAGTACAACCAAATCGAAAGGAGTCTCAAATGTCAAAAACTAAAATAAGTACAAGTGGCGATAACAAGGTAGACTGCTCCCAAGCCCGCTACTCAAACATGTGCACCTGTCGGCACTGCTCCTCATATGGACGGAAATCACAATATGGTTCATCACAGACATTCAAACCCAAGTGTTAGCCAATGATATGAATGTTCAATAATAAACAAGAGATGCAACGAACTTACTAATTTAATTAGGTATGTTAACATGACAAGCATCCACCAAACTCATCTCCTCCAACCGTGACCGGTACACGCCAACGACGTCACCAAAACCACTAAGGTACTCGGAACACGTTCGTGGTACCGGGCCCTAGTGCGACTCGAGTCCCCTGCCAGACAACATGCCTCACCGCATGAGTCCCTTCATAACCCAAGAATGTGCACATTCCTTTGGAGTGGGAAGCTCCAAGGGAGACTTGAGCGGAAGACGGTTTCCCAACCGTCTTCCGTCTCCGAAACCATCATCAACATCCTCCAACAATCTCCAAAGTCAACAATTCACCAACAACAAGAACAATTAACAAAACAAGCATGCCATTAAATTCATACAACAATCGATTCATGCTCATAACTTCATTAATTCATTTTCTCTTCCTTTAATTGCTCATTAACATGTTATAGTGCAAGGTAATTAATACTAGATTCGTTCACCATACTCATTCTTCCCAAAATCATCATGAGACCGCAATATGTACCAAATCCTAATTATCCAACACTTGTTAAATTGCAACTACCATGAGTTAAATGTAATTAATGATATTAAATGCACAATTAAACACTCATAACACCATAGCTAAGTAGGGAAACCCTACCTTGAGCTTATCTTCACAATTCAACAAGCTAATCCCTAGAAATGCTCCTCAATGATGCTTCCTACACATAATAGTTATTATAATTAACACTACAATCAATTATAACAACATACTAACTTAACCCCTTTGAATTCTTACAACATAATCAAGTAAGGATTAATCTACTAACTAAATAGAGTTATTAAAACAAAATAGAGGAGAAGAGGAAGTGTAAATCTACTTACAACAAAGAAGAAGGCTAAGAAGGCAAGAATCTCCCTTAAAGAAATTAGGGTTCTTGAGAGAATTTAAGGGTGGAGAGTTTAGAGAGAAGTTGGTGAAATTTAGAGAGTGATGAATAGTGTTTTGAGGGGGTTTTGGTGTAGGAAATCTGAAATGATAGGGTTATGAAAGCGACATCTCACGAAACATTTCTCGTATAAGACTCCCTCGACCGGCACTCGGTCGAGTGACCGACTTTCTAGACTTTCCAGTCTACTGTATTGAAGTACTCGGTCCTCCACTCGGTTGAGTGGATCTGCACTCGGCATAGTGGGTTCTTTATTCGGTCTAGCTATACTTAAATAAATACGAGGTATTACACTTAGCCTAGAAAACATGAACACTCTCCCAATCAGCGTTCTTGATACCGGTAGAATACAAGGTGTGTCCTCTGAAAGGATGTTTTCCTTACACTGAGGCGGATAAAAATAAAAATGAGAAGGATGGTCCTCCTCCTTTGAGTGCAAGGAGGACGTCCTCCCAGAGAACACTAGTATTTCTCCACATATAAAGCTGTGTGATATTTTTAGTTCATTTGGACACGGTTCGGACTTCAGTCCACGATATTTGGACACGCTTTGATAAGGCCTACAACACGCAAACAAAACATAGTACCAAATACTCGAAAATAATTAACATAATAACCGCTGTTATATATTGCAATAAAACTATTAATTACTAATTGTACTGTACTATATGACAGACGAAATTCTAGGGTGGTAAATACTAGAATTAAACTACCAAATTAACAATTTATAAGCCAAACTAAACTCTAGACTACTCTAATTGATAAAGTAATATAGTGCAAGTAAGGGTCGAACCCAAGAAAAGAATGTTGAACTAAGACTCGACTTTTAAACTATTAAACACTAACTAAGACTCTAACTACTAATTAAGGCTCACTAATCTACTTTATAAACACACAATGGTTATTAACAATGGAAAACAATAGATGAACATAGACAAAAGAGACTTGAGTTGATTTGTAATATGAATGTAAAAGAAATTTGCAATCTTTACTAACAACGCAATATGACAAACACTTGGTATGCAAGAAAATTCAATATTAAAGAGAACTTGGTGTAAATTATTCTTAATAACCAACAATTAGCAAAGCTTGACCCTTTTTACTCTCTTAAAATATCCACCCAATACTACCATCTCAAGATGTTGTGTACATGTAAATTAAACCATCAATATGCACCCTTTAAGATTAGACAACAAGTCATTAAACCATGAAAAGAGACTAAGTAAGCTTGAGCATTAAGATTTAACCAAAAGATGAAGCTAGGATTAATTCCTCACAAGATTAAACCATACAAATGAGAAAAAGACGTAAACTTTCCTATTTGTTATATGATTCCTTTAAACCAAATCAAAATACAACAAATTTGCTTCAAACAATCCTAGATAGATTAAACCATTTCTCTAAGATTTGCAAGAGTTGAACAATAATAAGCATGTTTGGCCAAACCAAACATAAACTCATTCAACATATGAAATTAAGCACAAAAAGGAGTATTAGATAAATTAAGAGAGACTAGGAGGTCTTACAATACCAAAGTTAAAAACTTTGAATGAAATTAAACCAAGTAATAAGAACTTAGCCAACCATAGTCATTTTACAACCCAATTTTTGTGGAAAGATTACAATGAAAATGGAAAGATTAAGGTTTAATTATTACAAGATTAAAAGCAAAGCACGAGATATTTTAGATCTAAGATGGTAAGGAGGTATTCTCTAAGATCTCAAAATATGGGTATTTATACCCTTAGCGATTGGCTTTAGGTTAAGGCAAAATTGGTGGGTCTTCAAAATAGAGAATCACGAGCCTTCGAAACAGTAGAAAGCTCAGCCTGCGCTTTTGAGCCTGGCAGCGCGTTTTTG
This sequence comes from Silene latifolia, assembly GCF_048544455.1. Classification (NCBI taxonomy): domain Eukaryota; kingdom Viridiplantae; phylum Streptophyta; class Magnoliopsida; order Caryophyllales; family Caryophyllaceae; genus Silene; species Silene latifolia. The sequence continues at coordinate 109,221,363 of NC_133532.1, read as the reverse complement.
CGAGAGCCATATCTCTCTCGTTTCTTGGAACAATGAGGCGTGTGACCTACCGTTGAAAAGCTAAGATCACAAGCTTTCACCTCCACTTGTCCTTGAATCAATATGAGGTGTATAACTCGAGATATATCCATTTGAAGTTGACCCTTGTGAAACCGAGTTTTCAATTCTTCATTTTGGCTCTTGTTTGTCTATGCCAAGGCTTCAAATCTTCCATTAGGTTACTTTTCTTGACTTTTCACTTGTTCCCTTGGTTTAATAAGGTTCAGGATTGACCCTTGACTTTTGTTGGCTTTCACGGTTTGACTCTTGACCTTGTCTTCGACTTTCATTGAACAAGCACGTGACTTATTCTCTTCAAAGCTTCAACCCATTATAATTCACCAAACCATACAATATAACCATTATCAACATGTTACATTACCATTTCTAAAAGTCTACAAAATGAACCTTATTTAGCCAAATCACAAGTAAAGGATAAGAAAAGCAATTATTTGCAAAACGTAAACTAATGATGTGAACCCCCGCAATAACGCGGAAAATATAACTTATAAAATGCGGAATTTTAGGGAATTTTTGAAACTTTTAAAGTATATAAAGCGCGGGTTCATAAAAATCTAAAAGACAAATAAAGAATGCGGAAATAAAGATTAAATTATACAAACGCGATAGTCAAAGGTGAGGGAAAATATATCCCTCGAATGACAAAAGATAAAAGGGGAGTCTAAACAATCCTAATAAACCAACTACTAGTCCAAGGTTTAGTTCTCGCTAGCCCACACGTCTTCCCCACGTAAGCATCTTCACAACCTGTCATTCATGTAAACATGAACGCCACAGTCAGTGGGGAGTAACTCAAGGTTCTCCCAGCCACAAAATGTCGAAACACAGATAAACAAGAACATATTAGAAGATCATGAATATAACCATTTGATGCAAGCATTGAGATATGAGACTAACATTCAAAACATGCGTAGTTAATCATAGATAAGGCATAAGATACTTACACATGAGACAATCTAACTAAAACGTCATAAATGATAATACAACTATAAACACGATAGAATATCATAGGTCACGGATAAACAAGATTAACATCATGAAACACGTGAATGGAAACCTTAGCCATGAACCTTAAAAGGCAAATAACATACAAAACACGAAATGAGGCTACTATAATCACATAATAAACAAAGCATCCGGCTCAGAGGCTACCTTTAAAGCATGTCCGAGACACAAGTCCTTAAGTACCTTGGCTCAGCGGTTACCTTTAAAACATGTCCAAGGCACGACCTCTAAAGTATCTGGCTCAGCGGTTACCTTTAAAACATGTCCAAATACTACAAACAAGTGCCCGACTCAGATGTTACCTTTAAAACATGTCCGAGGCACAACACATAAAGTATCTGGCTCAGCGGTTACCTTTAAAACATGTCCAAATACTACAAACAAGTGTCCGACTCAGAGGTTACCTTTAAAACATGTCCGAGACACAACATATAAAGTATCTGGCTCAGCGGTTACCTTTAAAACATGTCCAAATACTACAAACAAGTACCCGACTCAGAGGTTACCTTTAAAACATGTCCGAGGTACAAGAAACAAGTATCTGGCTCAACGGTTACCTTTAAAACATGGCCAAATACAACAAGCAAGTGTCCGGCTCAGAGGTTACCTTTAAAACATGTCCGAGACACAACAAACAATTATCTGGCTCAGCGGTTACCTTTAAAACATGGCCAAATACAACAAACAAGTGCCCGACTCAGAGGTTACCTTTAAAACATGTCCGAGGCACAACAAACAAGTATCTGGCTCAGCGGTTACCTTTAAAACATGGCCAAATATAATAAGCAAGCACAACAACCAAGCACAACAAACAAGCACATAGAACGGGATTATTAATGTCACACTCATACTCATGGCTTGCATCTCACCATAAGTACGGATGGGAACATCAATCCCAACGACCTTACCGCAACTAGAGGGCCTATGGCTCACCCCTAGAATCCGATAGGACCGTGACTCAGGGACGGGATGATTAATGTCACATTCATACTTATGGTCTGCATCACCATGAGTACGGATGGGAACATCACTCCCGCCGAATCATATCGCAACTAGAGGGCCTCTGGCTCACCCCTAGTATCCGATAGGATCAAGACTCAGGGTCGGGATTATAAATGTCACATTCATACTTATGGTTTGCAGCACCATAAGTACAGATGGGAACATCACTCCCGACGTTCATACCGCAACTAGAGGGCCTCTGGCTCACCCCTAGTATTCCGGTAGAACCAAAACTCTCACAACCGAACAATACTAGACATTATCTAGAATACGACCTCTCATAAGTAACTATTTATAATAAATATTTCATACATGCATTAAATTAATAAGTATTCCACTTCATAATTTAACATGCCGGTTAGATGAAATATAACAAGTGATAATGAATAATTTACGAGATAAAATGTGACCAATTCAAGTGACTCATTTACGAGCCCAAAACACAAACTATACATGACCCATTAAATGGAACATGTTAAACCTAACACCATAATCATGTGAAGCCCAATATAAGATTTATATGAAATCCAATAAGTGGCATACAACAAGCCCAAACACTTAATCATGTACAACCCAAAAGTTTAGTCATATGAAGTCCAACCATTTACTCACATAAAGCCCAACAATTAAAATATAATGAATCCATTTAGTACAACAAAGAGAGCCCAAAAACTAAGGAGTAGTGAGCCCAACTTGTATCAATATGTAAAAGGACGATATTTAACGAGTTACGTTATATAAAATACGAGTAGAAAATTTAGATATTTCGAATAGTCCAATTACGCCAAAACAATCCTTAAACACGACCCCAGAAGAGCGTCCTAAAACAGTCCCAAAAACAACACGAAAGTAGGCCCAAAACAGACCATGGACACCCGCATAAACAGCCTACTTGAGGCCCATATAAGACGGATTATTATGCATGACAAGGCGGAGTTCTTCCCATACAACAAGCAACGACAACAAGAAGAGTTTCACATGTATGTAACAAGCTCGGAACGGTCCCGAACACGCATATAAAACCGTCCCATTTTCGTCCAATTTGCCACAACAACCACCACTTTATACAAGTAGTCATCCATGGAGCTAAAGACTCCATTTTTCTTCAAATAAGAACAAGAAAGAAGCAAGATAAATAATTTATATATCTAAGGAACGAACTACACACCCAAACACGTAAAAACCGAGTCAAGGTCGAGTGTACACCAGACGACGTTGGAGGGTGAGTAGTAGCCTGAAAGCATGACTGAGGTGCTATACTACCCGTCCCAAACAGGGCTTAACACAGCCTATCACGGCTCTCCAATTCGAATTCAGCAGGCAATACCACACAATTTCAGACGAAAATGAAACTAAACTTTCGGCGGAAACAAAGTACAGCCCAAAGCGAGAATAGCAACTACTACTCACATCCCAACAGGACACGAAAATCCATGAAAACAGACCATTTCAAGCTTTATTTCGAGACGGAAATAAATAAGCTCAGGGAGGGAAGAAAACAGAAACAGCGGCAGTACAAAAACACTAGACACGCAGTGAACCCGATAAAATCCCCCCATCCCGAATCCAGTTTAAAACGAGTCCAAGCTATCCAAACCGCCGTGTAAATGACCATCATCACCACATATTTAACGACATACATGAGGGAACACAAAAAGGCTTAAACTTTACGAAAAACAAAGTAAAGACCGAGTAGGAAGGGCGAGTTTCCCGACGTTTTGTCGAGTAACCTATCACCGTTACCTTAACTTTCTTCAATCTTCGAGAGAATGGTCTATTATGAACGAGTTTCCTTCTGGGTCCTCAAAGCTTCACCTAGAAATCGTAATGACAGCCGAGATTAGCTTAAAAACGCAACATTCATGAGACGGGTCGAGACGAAAACTCCACAAGACTGTGTCTTTCTTACCTTAAAAGATGAAGGAAGAGATAAGGAGAAGAATGGTGCAAAAATTAAGAGGAATGGTGAAGAAATGGGGTCGAAATCTGGTAAAGAAGCTGATGAAAATGGAGGGTGAGTATGGTTGTTGTTGCTGCTGGGGATTGTTGTTGTTGGTGATAAAACAAAAGAGAAAAGGAAGGGAGCAGGGGTGGGGACGTAAGGGAGTAGTAATATAATAATAATAATAATAATAATAATAATAATAATAATAATAATAATAATAATAATAATAATAATAATAATAATAATAATAATAATAATAATAATTATATAAATGTGGGGTGTGAGTGAGTAGGTGGTACGCGTGTTGTCGAATTTTTATTGGTCGAGAGTAAAAATAGTTTTACATATGAAAATGTGAAGGTCTATTGTTAGACGGAATTTCATTTTAAACCTACTATAATCTAGGACGGAACTCTATTATTATTAATATTATTATTATCCGACTAAAACACGTATACATATATTATTATATAAATCGTGCCTTAAAAATATAATTTAATCGTACGTATTTTTTATAAAAATGAGTTTTTATATAATACGTTTATAAAAATCGTGTTTGACATAAAATTATTAAATTGAATAATTCAAAAATATAAAATAAAGCAATCAAACGGTTTAATAAATTTTAAATGTCAAAATGGGAAATTCGCGGGTGTTACAAATGACCCATAATATAACACTAATAGATAGCTAATTAATCCTAATTAACATGGCTCTTTATTGTGCTATCAAATTCCCCCACACTTGAACTTTTACTCGTCCCGAGTAAAACTCGAGATTAACATTTCAAATCACAAGTCCAATTAGCGAGTGTAAGAGAACCGATCACTCTTACCTCACAACACCCTTCTTACACCTCCCTCATAAACAACCACCTAACACGAAAAAGAAAATCTAGACTCAAATATTGCGGACACTCTCTTCTATCACTCGCCCTCCTTATATCACCCTCATTACAAGACACAACACACCTCCAACACCGACTCATCACAACTACACCCTTCTTATGTCTCCAAGCAAGAGACAGTCACTCTCACCTTATCCCAAGGTGATAGGGAAGTAGCCTACACAACCTCATAAATCATCACATTACTCCACTTATATCACCCCCTTATCACTCCATGTAATGTAGGATCATGCTACTTGGTTGGTCAAACACCCTTAAAAATCAACTAACACAAGTAGCCAATCGGAAAAACCACCAATTGGAAGCAAATTTTTGTGACACAAAAAGAAATTATGTCCTAAAGCTAGCCTGCTTCCATGACCCTCCTTATCACTCCCTTATTATCCCTCCATCTTTTTGGTGTTTCATTTCTCAAATTTTCGATTTTTTTAGGTTGGAAATCCCTCGTTTTGCTTAAGGTGCCCTTTCGGGTTTTCACCTTAGCTTTTCCTTTCCTCTCATGGTGGCTCGCACTCGTTTCTTCATTTTGCCCGGAATGCCCTTTCGGGTTTTCATTTTGTCCTCGACCACCTTTTCCAAGCTTGCATAGGTGCCTACCCTTGTGGGTTTTCACCTAGCCGGATTTTTTTTTTGTTGCGCCTCAAAACATGAAATAAAGCTTACATATGTTACAACAAATCTCCTCCCCCACACTTAGTTTCCACATTGTCCTCAATGTGGAGGAGAGTACTACAAATGCAAAGGGAAAGAAAGAAATCTAAAAGGAGTACAGGTTGCCTCCTGTAAAGCGCTTTTAGTTTTCGTCATTTGCTCGACGCCTTTTAATATCTTCTTTTTTTCAAGAGTCAAGAGCGAAACAACTCAACGCCCTAAGCAACTTATCAAATACATTAGCCCATAGAAAAGAGGCATGTCCATAGCATAGATCACCCACATAGCAGGCATAAGTAAGGAAATAGTAAACAGATGACAAGTGTCTCAAGTTTTCATGCTTAATCAACGGTTTCTTGTCACGATATGGTTCCTTGAAGGATGGGATGAACTTGATGAAAACTAAGTAAGAGTGAGGCGACTCGTGAGCTTCTTTGGGGAGTAAGTTGGATGGCACTTCAAAGCAAATTTGAGGTGCTTCATCCTTGTGGGGATACACCTCAACAAACGTATTTCCCATTCCCTCTTTAGCATCCTCCTTAACCTCCACACTTGTAAGCTTCACAGTCTTTGAAGGATCACAAACATCTTCAAGAGCTACCACCTTCTCTTTTTCTATCAAAACCACCTCACAAATCATTGGTCCTTGCTCATTCTTCACAAACACCTTACTCCTTGTGTAACACCCCCATACACCAAGGTGCCTTACCAAGGACCACCCCAGTATATAAAGGTGCTACCATCTCGATTTCCCGAGGTAAGTAGATCAAATAAACAATAACAGAGTATTTATTAATTAGCTTTACACTCTACATTATAAACCAACGTGGGAAAGATACAACAGATACTACTGGGATAACTACTAGACATGAGTAACATCGATATCTATATCGGTAACATGATGACTCAGTTCCCTTCCATGTCCTGCAAGCATCAAGACTAGCTGTACCTGCTAAACAAACTACTCACCATCCTCGAATGGATCACCATAGTTTTGAAAACACAACACGGGGTCAGTTCAATGAATAATAAAGATAAGCAAAACACTTAAGTCAATGATAACAATTCCACAATCATCCTCCACTTCCCATCATATCCCAATACTGCCTACACACTTAAGTGTGTAGTCCTACCGAATTACTGCCGCAATGGATAATCCACACCGCCAACGGGGGACCTCAGCCTTGCCCACCTAAGCCCCTCTCATCGCAACGAGCAACAACTTATGTTCCTTAATGTTCACATCCCCTCTTGTGGCGGGTTGCACAAGGGGCGAATCAAGGGCGTGAAGCCACTCCCGCAAGTGACTCCATTCAGCTGAGGATGCACCTCACAATCATAGTCAATCCACCACAACTCCAATACTCCAGGATACAATCAACAACAATGTTTATCATATCAACTAAATCACAATCATCAATCTTAAATCAATTACGCAATCAACTGAGTAGGGAAACCCTACCTTTTTTGCTATTCCATGAAAGTGCATCCAACAACTAGCCAAGGAAGACTCCGAGATGAATCCTACAAGTAGTAATCACATCCTATTACTAGACTATTCAAGACCTACTAAAAGATGATGGCGAAACATAAACTCACCTTGAGACGTGGACCAATGTCGGAACCGACCCAACCCGACTTGATGACTTCAAGCATGAACCATCCCCCTTCTTGGGTTAGCGTCAAGACCAATGACACGGTTGTCGCAACCCTATCAAAAAAAAAACCAACAGGCTCAACTAATATAGTAGAGGTAAGTCGGGTATCATACTCCACAGGGAGGCTATTATATCTACTTGTTACTCTAGTCCGTCACGGTAACAGATTGGGGTGTTTTGATTTGATTTCTAAACTACTAAATGAGATTAAGGCTGAGAGAAAAAGTGCAATAAAAATAGCAAATGAAATAAGTTTTGATCAAATAAAGAGAAGAATTCTAGGATATAGGTTCACCATGGTAATTAGCCAATTCAGTCATAATGAGATCAGTCGGTCTAATGTGAGAAGGGTAAAAGAAAGGTCCTCTCGGTCCGCTATCTGCCCTAAAACACTACTAACTTAGCTCTCGCCCTCATTAGTGTAGTCTATTGTTCATAACAAGTCTATTCATTCCAATCTCTCGATCTAGGTATGAATTTAACCGGATTAACTAGTTTAGAAGCGTGCACTCAACTAAACGATTACAATTAAATTGTTATGAAATAATTCTCACAATCAAACCATCTAATCTAATTACAACATCATCGGTTCACTACCATGGCTCCCCTAATCCTAACAACAGAGAATTTAGCTACTTATGGCGATTATAGAATTAACAACGATTAATGAAACGAAGAAAGACATAGTATAAAGATGATTAATAAGAAATAACATAAACTAATAAAAATACTGATTAAAGCAGAAATTAAGAACAAGTAATTAAGAATGCAAAAGATAATTAAAGGTTGAATAAAAAAGAAAGAAAAATTACAAAGTATTGAAATCCGGCAAGTAAAGAGCAAAAGCAACGTAGCAAAAGGGGAAGAAATTGTCTACTGCGTAATTAGGAGTAAAGTATCAGATTATGAAGTGTACTTAAACCTAATAACGTCCTCTCTTTATATAGAGAAGATATTTTATTAACCTAAACATAATTAACAAAGTAAATAAGTTCTCGCGAAATAAAATCTCGCGTCAGACATAAGGTACTCGATCGGGTACATTGAAAGCTCTCGATCGAGTAATCTCCCAGCAAAACCTCTTGATCGAACAAAATATGTATTCGAACGAGTACCTTCAAAATAACACCCTTCGATCGAGTACAACAGGGACTCGATCGAGCATTGTTGACCACCCATATCAACTCGATTGAACAGAAAGGCTAAAAAAATCCTTCGATCGAGTGAATATCACTGAACCAGCCTCCTTTCTTCGTTGGTTAGCTTCTGATACCACTTCACGCTTCCTGAGGCAATGGTAATTTCGCTTCAATTCTTCCATCTCCATAAATGCATGCTAAGGGGACTGAAAAAGGCATGATTCCTCTACTTTCGGGTCCGTTCCTGCAAATAAAGCAAACCAAACCAAAGTAGCCATTCGGAGCATTTCGCAATATAAAACTACGAGAATCGTGCAGAAATGCGTGCATAAAAGGCTTAAAAAGACTATATAAGAGGCACGTATCAAATCTCCCCAAACCGAACTTTTGCTTGTCCCCAAGCAAACTATATGCAAAAATAACTAATGCAACGGAGAAGAAAATTCAGAGCTAGCTACAAGTTGTCCACTTAAACCGGTTGGATGCAAATAAAACTGACACTTATAGCCAAAACTAGTCAAATGCAAACGAGTTTTATAATGTTTATAAATAAGCTGAACTGTCGACCTTGCAAAACCTTTAAAAATGGACTCTCACGGACCACTCTTCTCTCATGAAGCAAAGGGTAAGCATATGAGTGTAAGAGAGGAAGAAAAATAGTCGCTCACCTAAACTACAACCCACATAGACATGCATGCAACTAATATGATAGACGATTCTAGCTACCGTACACATACATTTCAACCAATCAATGTCTATCACAGCCGAGGGCTTACAAAAGTATGGGAAAGTGAGGCAATGGGTAAGAAAAGGCAAAAACTCTTTGGGAATGTGAGGTCAATAGTCAAGCTAGCAACTTAATCAAAACCAAACTAAACAATATCCGATTCTAAACCATTCGAAATAAGCACAAGTGCCCCTTTTGGGCACACAAACTCATTAAACCGTATAAATACTCCTCATAGGATAGAAATAATGTATAGGAGTAAAAACCGTCAACAATCAAACTTTTTTTCATTTTCTTCCTTTACTTTTTTTCCTTTTTCTCGTGTTTCCTTTTCATTTTTTTTTCCTGTTTTTTTCTTTTTTCAATTTCATCATCTCCTTCCTCCATAAATTACTAACTCCAAGACAGTACAAAACAAACCAAACTCGCATCAACAGACAAAATACCGCAAAGACATACACTAAACTAGCTTGACAAGGCAGGCTAAATTTGGATGTAGTTAAGGGTCAAAAGGCAAATCTGGCCAAATGTGGAGTTAAATGGGTAAAAATGAAAGAAAGGGAATGTAAGCACCTTCCTCCATGTGACACCAACCACTAACCTGAATGTATGTAGGCAAAAAGCAATTGAATTTCATATACGTGCAAATTAATGAAACATGCTATGCAAGGAGTAACTACTCACAATCCTACATGAAATTGGTCATAAATGACACCAGTTTATAAGGCTCTAAAACTCAGAAATTATAAGTAGTTTGCCAAAATTATCAGGTCAAGTCTATTTGTTCAGCTATATTTTAACATTAACTCGTAGATATGCAATAAGACAAAGCTAATAAGATATAAATTTGTTGCAAGGCTTAAGTGAAATGACCAAGAGTAGTGCAATTTCATCATTGAAATCCACCGCTCCGACTCAACCTATATGCAAAAGTAAACGTGATTTTTTTTTGTTTTTTTTTTTGAATTATTTTAATTTTTTGAATTTTTCATTTTTTGAAATAAAGCACAATGCAAGCAGAAATGCAATAAACGTGAATGTAAAAAACAGATGCAAATGTAGACTCAAAGGATGCATTACCCTTCCCAAACAAAAATGGACAACGCAGTCGTTGTCCTCCAGCATACACCAGTAGAATAAATGGGGAACGGGAGAAATACAACCAAAATGTAAAACAGAAAAAAGAAATATGAAAGGAGATTAAAAAAAAGAATAAAAAGCAAGAATTCTTACAATATATACGAACTTCCCCAAACCAGTCAACAAACTGGGGAAGTGAGTAGACCAGTAGCTACTCATCAGCCTCCTCCTCCTCGTCAACCACCTCATAGGTGGGGTCCGTCTCCTCCTCTCTTCTCCTCCTTTGACGACCTCCTGCAGCAAGGTCAGCTCTGTACCTCTCCATCGTCTCAGTTGTATCCTCCTCGCTCGCTGGCTGTGGATACCCCCCTGCCATGTACCGGTAGAAAGAAGGGTGTGGCCAGTCAGCTGGGACAGGACGTCCTCTCATCATGTGGTACTCATATACAGGGAATAAGGCAAGTGCCTGATCTCGCTCTATACGAGCCACTTTACTGCACATCTCTAAAAGCAAAGCGCCACGACGCCCTTGGTCCATGACCTCAGGCGCCACAAAAGTAGGAGGTGCAACAAAATTATCCGGCAAAGTCGACTGAGGGACAGAGGGTGTAGGGGTAAGAATGGGCGTGGGTGTCTGCCTAGCCTGTGTCTGTGCAGACCCCTCACCGGTCTCCCTGACAGCAGTGTCAGGCCTCTTCCGCTTCTTAGAAGCGGGGGTAAGGTCAAGAAGGTAAGAAGGTAGAGGCGATGGTAACCTACCTGATACAGTAGTCAAGGGTAAAAGACGGGGTAGGTTAGGTGAAGGTAAAATCACAGACGTGGAACTACAAATCTTCCACGTCCGTTGGTCTTTTGCTAACCAATACCTAGCAAGCATGGATGGAATATCAATGCCATTTTACCTATCTAAAAATTTGAGACCATGGGGAAACTCGGTAAAGAGGCTGCGGGCAATGCGAGTCACTAACCCGCCACAAGCTATCGTGCCCGACACTTTCTGCCCGACAGTGTTAAAATGTTGAGCAGTCAAGTAAGAAATGTTAAGAACAAAAGAGTCACCGCTATCAATGTTCAGGTAACCCGCTAAAATGGACAGCTCGACATTGTTAACATTGTTGGGCTCGCTACGACCAAAAACGGTCTCTTCTAGCAGACGGAGAAAGTAACGGGCCGGGGAGAAGTGGACGTGAGCAACACGTTTCTGACTGACGGGAGTTTGTGCAAGTGTGGGCCAAGTAGAGACAAGAGCTTCCTAGGAAGCTCCTGAGGACCGTCACTAACTAAACCCAACCGCCCACCAAACTCAGCTAAGGTCCAGGTGTAGGTCCTGTTAAACAGTCAAAAGGAAATGCATTTGCTCTCGGGGTCAGTCGCGTAGGCCGCAGAAGAAAAGGTGAAAGAGTTAAAAGAATTCTACAGTCAACTGTCTGTATGTAAACTCTTTCATGGTGGCTAAACCCGACATCCCCGTCCCGTTGAGCAGCTCAACAACGGGCTCAAAAATCCCCAACTTCTCCAAGGATGGTCGACAAAAGAAACGGGTCGATGTTACGTCACAATCCATCAAATGTAAGAAACGAGTGCGATGGAGCGGGTTTATAAAGTGTACCTGCGGAAACTCAGGAAGAGTCTCCAGGGAAGTGTCAGCGGCGTACCTAGCAGCGGTACGTAAAGCGGCAGCTCTAAATCCCGTAGCCTTCCCCGCAGGAGACCTAGAAGCAGCTCCAACAAAAAGAGCAGCAGTGGCCAGACCGACGGCACCTGTCGTAGTGACGAGGGCAGTAGTAGTGACAGTGGCTGGTATGGGTGTCGACACAGCAGGGGTCGAAACCAAGGGACCTGTGGCAACAGTGTGGCAGGTGTAGTGATAGTGGCAGCATCAATGGCTGCGGTGGTGACGGTGGTGGCCGCAGTGACAACCATCTCAGCGACAGACGGAGTGGTGACTGAAGTAGAGGCTGAAACACTAACACTACTATCCATCCTAATAATCAAAGCAAGTTCCTAAATCAAAATCCAATTAACCAGTTCGAATTTTTCCCCAATTCAAGTATTCAAAACCCTAATTTCGAAATACAATCATAAAAACGAAATAAATATGAAAGAGGAGGGGAATGGAACTTACTTGATGAATTACCCAACAAAAGAGCAATTAAAACCAACAAAATACGAAAAAATCGAAATAGTGCGATTTTTCGCAAACCTTAGCTTCAAAACCTTCAATGTGAGTCAAAATTCTATGAAGCGATTAAAGGGGAAACGGTCTAATTGATTAATAAACAATATTTGGGTATTTTAATTGGTAAATTAGGGGAAGAAAAATGGAAATTTGAGGTTGGGAATGAAAGAGTGTCGAGGGATTTGGGGAAATTAAAAAAATGCAAATGAACATAAGAGGGAGAAGAAGAGATAATCCCTCGTGTATATGCGTCCAGATTTCTCGATCGAGTGGTATTAAACTGTTCGATCGAGAGCTTTTCCTCTCAGTTGCTCGATCGAGGACTCTTAAAGAGCTCGATCGATTTTTTTTCCTCGCACTTTCATTCTGCTCGATCGAACGCTGTGAAGTTATTCGATCGAGGGCTTTTCCTCTCTAATTTTGCTCGATTGAGTACAGGACTACTCCATCGAGAATCCCTGAAATATGACCTTTCTATCGAGTACAGTGAATCACTCGATCGAGAGCTTTATTTGGGCAATTTGCTCGATCGAACACAAAAAGTGTTTGATCGAAGGCTTCTCTTTGGCACGCTTCCCAATGGTCAAGAATCTCCCAAAACCTGCATAAAAACACAAAAATACTTCCCGCAAAAATACCAAATTCATAGTAGCAGTCTATATTCGGTCTTATGCTAATTAAATCTAACTAATCTAAGCTATTGTCTAAAAGCAATTAAAATGTGTAACAAATTCCAAATTCCAAATTATTTTTACAAATGGGATGGCATCCCGTTTTATCTTCCGAAGCACTTGAATAGCCCAAAAGAGGGCTTCTGACTGGAGGAGCTCCCTTCAGCATCGTGGACCTTCCTTTTTGGCTTCCATGAACTCGAATTTATCGAAGGAGAGTAGTCTGCATCCACGTATGCCTTTACTCTCGTCTTTACTTTCTTCTGTTTCTTCCTTTCATGGCTTTTGTCTCTGGCATTGTCTTTGTCATTGAGCTCAAATTCCAGTGTACTCTTATCACCGGGATCTCCAATGTCCAATCCGCCTAGACCTGTAACAACAGAAATGACAGAATGGTCCTCCGTATTACTCCCAATCTAGGGCGGAGGTGTTAATATCGCAGCACATGATTCAACATTATCAATTGGAGGTTCTGTGTCAGGGTCTGTAGAGGGTAGTGCGTTGCAGGGCTGGATTTGCATAGGAGCCCTGCGAACGTTAGAATGATAAAAAGTCAACTCCTCATCGCCTACCTGAAAAGTCAAAGTCTTTCCATCGACATCTATTACGGCGCTAGCGGTAAATAGAAATGGTCGTCCTAAAATGATAGGAGTATAAGAGTCTTCGGGTATGTCAAAGACTACAAAATCGACGGGTATAAAGAACTTCCCGATCTTAACAGGTATGTCCTCTAAGACACCTAAGGGTCCTGATAAAGTACGGTCGGCCATCTGTACAGTCATGTTAGTACATGAAACTTGGTCAAACCAAGCCACTTAGCGAGAGACAATGGTAAGACACTCACACTAGCTCCCAAATCGCATAATGCATTGTCGATGAAATGGGTCCCAATATGACATGGTATAGAGAAACTACCCGGGTCAGACAACTTAGGTGGGGTCTTGTTTTGAATTAGTGTAGTTCCCACTTCAGTCAAAGCCACTGTCTCATGGTCATTAATATGCCTCCTACGTGTTAAAATTTCTTTCTTAAACTTCATATAGGAGGGTACCTGGGTTAGTAACTCAGCAAAAGGTACATTAACATGAAGACTTTTCAAAATTTTGGCAAACTTACCGAACTGTTGTTCAATCTTCTTGTTCTTCAATCGCCTCGGAAATGGGACCGTAATCGGGATAACTCGCCCTTCATTCCTCTTTGCCAAAGAATTTTCACGTTCATCATCATAATTAATCGATCGAGTATCAGTTTCTCTCGATCGAGTAACTTTCTCAGCAACTTTGCTCGATCGAGCACTTTCATTCACTCGATCGAGAGCAGTATTTTCAGCAGTGCTCGATCGAGCACATTTAACTCCTCGATCGAGGACCTTTTCAGTAATATCCCTCGATCGACCACCTGAAATCAATCGATCGAGGACTTTTTTCAATGTCAGCACTGTTCGTCAAAAGACGACTGTTCATGTTCTGAAATTTCAACTTCTGGGTCAGAGAGTTCAGCATCTTTACTTGGCATTTTGGGACCCTCATAAGAAAGACCACTCCTCATATTTATCAGATTTACCGTCTCATCATGTTTCTTGTCGGGTTGTGACGTTAAATGACCCGGTTGCCTCAAAGCTTGATTGGTAGCTAGTTGAACCATTTGAGATTCAAGTGACTTAATGGAGGCGTATTTCACTTGGTCACTTTTCTGCAATTGTATGGTCAATGATTGCACCATCGACTTCAACTTAGCTATTTCACTTATGCCACTAAAAGAGGACCCTTGTTGCGCCGATGGGAAAGATGGAGGCTTTTGAAAGCTTTGTTGAGCTTTGTGAGGTGGCACATAAGCTTGTTGTTGCGGTGGAGGTGTAGGATTCAAGACATTTTGACTAGTCCATCTCAAATTGGGATGAACTCCACCTTGATTATTGTAATAGGAGCCTCCTTGCCTATATATTTGAAAGGCATACACTTTCTCCTTCTCAGCTAAAAAATCCACGGCAGTATGACCATCATTACTACCACATCCCTTATATGAGACAGTTTCTTGTTTAGACAACAAGTGAACTATCTGTTGATTCCCCGCGGCCTCCATCTCAAACTTATCAAATCTGGCATTCATGGCTTCCAGCTGAGCCACAAGTGCACTATTAACAGTAGAAATTGTTCTAATACCACCTCTAGGATTCCCATATTTAGCACAATGGGTCACCATCTCTTCAATAATTCCCCAGCCCTTATCATCATCAATGTTTTTCTGAAACCCACCATTGGCTGCAGCATCCAAAATGGCGCGGCGGACATCATACAACCCATTATAGAATTGGTTGCACAAAAACCACTGGTTAACCCGTGATGAGGGACGGACCGAACCAATTTCTTGAACCGGTCCCACGCTTCATACAAATTCTCGTCTGGAGTTTGTTTAAAACTCGTAATCTTCCCTCTCAATGCATTGGTTCTTTGTGGAGGAAAGTATCTTTTGTAAAAAGTGAGAGCCAAGGTCTCCCAATTGGTAATTCCAACTCCAACTCTATCCAAGTCAGTTAGCCACTCTCGGGCTCCATTAGTAAGAGAAAAAGGAAAAAGGACTTCCTTTATCTTATCTTGAGTCATTCCCTTAGTAGCGGGGATAGTAGAACAGTATTCAGTAAAGACCTCCATATGCTTTCTCCGGTCTTCGCCAGCTACTCCCCTGTATAGATTCCTCTCAACCAGATTAATGTAAGAGGGCCTAATGTCAAAGGTATTCCTTCTTCTTCTGTTGCAAGATTGAAACCCTAGGGAATGAAAGCAGCTGTTGGCTCAGAATGACTCGCAATATTAGGCATATTCATAGATTCAATAACAGTTGCAGAAATAAAAGTGACTTCCTCTAAAGACTCATCTTATGCAAATGTAAAATTTTCAAGGCCGGGTTCAAAAGTACTCAAGACTTCCTTTTGACGATTCTTTCTCAACAAGCTTTGTCTATGGCGAAAAGTCCGCTCCAGTTCAGGATCAGCTGGTATTAATTCTTACTTGTTGGACATGGGCATACACAAAACTAAGAAAGGAAAATAATAAGAACTGTCTCAAGGAATTAAAAATCCCTTGAGACTGAGACACACGAAAATAGACAAGCAAATGGGCTAATTGCCTCCCCGGCAACGACGCCAAAATTTGACACGGCTGTCGCAACCCTATCAAAAATAAACCAACCGGCTCAACTAATATAGTAGAGGTAAGTCGGGTATCGTACGCCACAGGGAGGCTATTATATCTACTTGCTACTCTAGTCCGTCACGGTAACAGATTGGGGTGTTTTGATTTGATTCTAAACTACTAAATGAGATTAAGGCAGAGAGAAAAAGAGCAATAAAAATATCAAATGAAATAAGTTGTGATCAAATAAAGAGAATAATACTAGGATATCGGTTCACCATGGTAATTAGCCAATTCAGTCATAATGAGATTAGTCGGTCTAATGTGAGAAGGGTAAAAGAAAGGTCCTCTCGGTCCGTTATCTGCCCTAAAATATTACTAACTTAGCTCTCGCCCTCATCAGTGTAGTCTATTTTTCATAACAGGTCTATTCATTCCAATCTCTCGATCTAGGTCTGAATTTAACCGGATTAACTAGTTTAGAAGCGTGCACTCAACTAAACGATTACAACTAAAATGTTATGAAACAATTCTCACAATCAAACCATCTAATCTAATTACAACATCATCGGTTCACTACCATGGCTCCCATAATCCTAACAACAGAGAATTTAGCTACTCATGGCGATGATAGAATTAACAACGATTAATGAAACGAAGAAAGACATGGTATAAAGATGACTA
This sequence comes from Silene latifolia, assembly GCF_048544455.1. NCBI lineage: Eukaryota > Viridiplantae > Streptophyta > Magnoliopsida > Caryophyllales > Caryophyllaceae > Silene > Silene latifolia. Next base: position 109,204,524 of record NC_133532.1, on the reverse strand, counting down.
ATAAGAAATAACATACACCAATGAAAATACTGGTTAAAGCAGAAATTAAGAACAAGTAATTAAGAATGCAAAACAGAATTAAAGGTTGAATAAAAAAGAAAGAAAAATTACAAAGTATCGAGATCCGGCAAGTAAAGAGCAAAAGCAACGTAGCAAAAGGGGAAGAAATTGTCTACTGCGTAATTAGGAGTAAAGTATCAGATTATGAAATGTACTTAAACCTAATAACGTCCTCTCTTTATATAGAGAAGATATTTTATTAACCTAAACATAATTAACAAAATAAATAAGTTCTCACGAAATAAAATCTCGCGTTAGACATAAGGTAATCGATCGAGTACATTGAAAGCTCTCGATCGAGTAATCTCCCAGCAAAACCTCTCGATCGAACAGAATATGTATTCGATCGAGTACCTTCAAAATAACACCCTTTGATCGAGTACAACAGGGACTCGATCGAGCATTGTTGACCACCCATATCTACTCGATTGAACAGAAAGGCTAAAAAAATCCTTCGATCGAGTGAATGTCACTGAACCAACTTCCTTTCTTCGTTGGTTAGCTTCCGAGACCAATTTACGCTTCCCGAGGCAAAGGCAATTCCACCTCAATTTTTCCATCTCCATAAATGCATGGTAAGGGGATTGAAAAAGGCATGATTCCGCTACTTTGCAATATAAAACTACGAGAATCGCGGAGAAATACGTGCATAAAAGACTTAAAAAGACTACATAAGAGGCACGTATTAACCAAGTGAAAGATTAGGGTGATGGAAGGTAAATGGGAGAGAGACAGAGAGAGAGAGAGAGAGATTAGGGTTAGAAAGAGAAATGAACCGTCGGAAATTAAATGACGTTCACGATCTCACGTTTTATAATAACGTGTTAACAGTGATACTCGGCCGAGTAAGCCCTACTCGGTCGAGTATTCTCACTACTCGGCCGAGTGACCTTGATTTGGTCGAGCAACCAGTAACGTAGGTCTCCTAACCTCTCCCATATCTCTTGCTACGGGTCTCCTTTGGTCAAACAGTCAGTCAACGGGTCCTTAAACATGGCGGGTATTACAGTCTTCCCCCCTTAAAAGGGAAATTCGTCCCCGAAGTTCGTCCCACACTTCCCAAACGACAAGACAAGGTACCTAGGGAAAGACCTACCACTCCCACGACGACGAACACCAAATAAGTTTTAAATGTGTACGACATTAAGTTATAATCATTTCTTGACATAGTTTTGTCAACCACGAAATCACTATACTATTAGTGTATGTAACCACCAAGCTAATTAAATAACAAAGTTGGTATCGTAACCCAATTAAGTTATGAGATAACGACTTCAAAAGTACATATTACATAAGTTTTATGACAACTTAGAGACTTGAAAGTAAAACAAAGGTGAAACATAGAAGAAACTCCGTCAACTTGTTAGAACTTTTACCGCGATGTTATCTACCCCTTTAAAAAAGATCTTCGTCTCCGAAGTTCACTCCACCCATCAAACCAAACTCGTATGTCCTTAAAGAAATAACAAACATGGAACATATATCACGTCACTTGACAACTACGACACATCTGGAACGTAAGTAAAACAACCATCATGTTCATGCAATTTAGGGAGAATAAGTACGTGTGACATAGACAAAGAGATGTAAATTGTACGTATGTTAACTATGATGATACAACTGTCACGCCATCATCCACTCCAGTTCTTATATTATTATTACCATCTCAAAACTGATTCCAACTGTGTATCGTTAACGGTTAAGCCAAGTTCATACCATGAATACTTAACCCGATACTAGGACATCGAAGAATACATACATAGAAAAATAGATACTCAAGTGTGTTCTATACCAAGCTCAAATAGCGAGGTGTGCAATGTCCAGATACTCGGTCGAGTATCGAAGAGTACTCCATCAAGTACGCGATTCTCTGCCGAGTATTGGCTTGCTCGGCCGAATATTTTAGAGCACAACGCGATTTTGGCAATAACACCAATGTTTTACCTGCAAAACGGCCAGATGTCTAACATCAACTCAAGGTTCCTTGTCTAGATGACCTAATAGCAGTACGGAAAATAAGTAGTGGCCTTATGGCCAATTAAAAACACCCAAAATAAAAGGGTACAAAAAAAGTTTAGCAAATATCCAACAAGAAGTCTAGGAAAACAAGGCTAGAAAACAAAACAGAACTCAAATGTCTGCATCCTCCTCCATCTCCTCTCCACCTCTGGTGCCAGATGTCCCTGCTCCTTATGTTCCCACTCCCTGATAAGCTCCAGATGAGTAGCCTCCACCGCCGGTCCATCTCTCTGCCTCGCCTAGCTCACTATAGTAGTTGGCTCCCCATGGTCCTGCGAGACAGCCAAACTCGGTCTCTGTCGGTGGTCTCCAGAAGCTCGGGTCCACCCCATAACTATGGAACACCCCTGTGTCAACCCCAGGTCCTCTCCACCAAACGGGTTGTGCCAAGTCCCTCCATATACCCTAGTTATAGGCCATCTCCTACATGTTTTGTAGCATTAAGGTAGTAGAGATCCGCTTGGTCAGGTCGCTAACCCACCCTAGAGTCGTGGATGGTGGGTAGAGCGAGTACTGCGACGGGTAAAAGCTAGGTGGAGAAAAGGAAGGCTCAGTCTCGGCCACCTTAGCCGCTCTCCCTCTACAGATCTCGCGGGGCGGGGGAGCGATCGTGTGCTTCTCCGACACGGAGATAGGCTCAGGTAGGTCTAGCAGAATTTTGGGATCGATCAAGTAAGACTGAGAGTCAGGTCTACGCTCACCACTCCCCGGGTCGTACTCCACCAAGTGGTCCACCACCGGAAGGTGATCGGGATCGGGGAGCACCATCCACATAGATCCCCTCACCCTCCAAGCAAAAGACCTATTCTCAAGCTTCCTATGTAACACCCCCTCATACCAAGGTACCTTACCAAGGACTACCCTAGCATGAAAGGCTGTTACCATCTCGGTTTCCCGAGGTTAGTATATCAAAGTTACAAATTCCAAACAACATTTATTAAAGTATAAAGAGTTAGCGAATACATTATGTCAGACCAACTCAAACTAAAAGTGTAAGGACTTCAATACAACTGAAATCAAAGACGGTTAAACTCGTAACGGCGGAAACTAGACTCGAAGTGATGACTCTCCATGTCTGTCCCATAGCTAAATATCTGCATTACCTGTCATATCTGCTCACCATCCCCGAATGGATCACCGCAGGTTTTACAAAACAATAACACGGGGTCAGTTACTGCATAATTTAAATAAGACAAACAAATAATATAACCGGCTGATCATCCTCCATCTCCGGTCTCCCGATCTCACACAGTAACCGACTACACACCAAAGTGTGTAGCCCTGCCAGATTACCCATCGCAACAGGTAATCCTCGCCGCCAGTGGGTGACCGCAGCTCATCCCCACCTAGTCCAGCTCATCAACGAGCGACTAACAATCCCTGTCCCTTAATGTGCACATCCCCTCCCGTGACGGGTTCCACGGAGGGCGAACTAGGGTGTGAAGCCACTCCCGCAAGTGACTCCACCACAATCACATACACATCATCACAGCTGTCACAACACCACAACCGTCACAACACAACCACATAAACACCGTCACCACAACACCCAACCTCCGATGATCAGCAGATAACAATCCTACACAGTACAATCACAATCTTAAATCAATTAACAGTAAATTGAGTAGGGAAACCCTACCTTTTTGCAATCCCCTATGCTGCAATCAATCATACAAATGCATAAAAAATACCACATCGTGACCTACAACAATGGTAATAAACAATCAACACATATATGATGAGCAAACCCTAAACCCTCAAATTAATCCAAACTAGGGTTTGCTAACTTATAAGGACAACACTAGATCAATAAAGATAAGACACTTACTATGACGTCTGACACAGAATATGGTGCTAGAACCCACAATCGATGACCTATGCCTTGGAATTGATGAAGATGATTAGAGGGGGAAGAAACGTAGTTTATGTTTTTGGCAGAAAATGCCTTTAGAAACTGACAAACAATTATATAAATAATCTCTAATCATTTTAATGAAAACCGCGGAAATAATACCCGACAGACCGGATACTCGGTCGAGTATAAAGTATACTCGGCCGAGTACCCTCTACTCGTCGAGTATTCAGCATACTCGGCCGAATGTTCTGGCGTAGCCAAACAGGCTACACGACACACTCTACTCGACCGAGTAGCCCATACTCGGGTCGAGTACCAGCCTATAAAATCCGTAGTATTACAGTCTTCCCTCCTTAAAAAGAACTTCGTCCCCGAAGTTCCAACCCAACCTATGAAACCTGGACACCTAACACTAGGTCTACAAAGCACGCTTACTTCCACAACATGACTCACGATATCGTCCCAACTACAACATATACTCTCAATACTAACTCCATAATATTACCAAATAACCACAATATAATGTTGCCAACCTTGTCTCACTTGTTGGAGCTTGTGTCCTCCACAAATTAGTGTGATAACATTTATAAATCTCTTATAGGTTCACAAGGGTATACTTCGTATTTTATCAGTTGATTAACGATTACCTAATAACGGTTGGCTTGCTAGAAAGTTTGACGTTATTATCATACTGATGGCGGTGATCAACTGGTCCCTAAAAGTCACACCTAAAGGATGTGTTTGAGAGATGTGGTTATGGAAATGTAATCACATTGATGCCTTATATGACTAAACAGTTAGTCAATGTGATGATGAGACGATTATTTAATGCCGATTAAATAATATTAGCTGAGACGAATTAACTGTCAATTCGTAAATTGAATATAATAAGTTATATTTAATTAATGTATATAATGTTAGCTTGAACGAATTAAGATGTTAATTCGTGATTGAACTTAACCAGTTATATTTAATTAGCAAATTATAAATATGCGATATTTATAGTTAAAGTATATTTTATACGAGATTGTTATAATAAATGTTGTCGGGTCGGAATTAATAAATCGACTGCAAACGGTTGTATGTGGAATTATTAATACGGACAATATATATGACAATTGATAAAATGTACATATTATATACATTAAAATAACTACCAAAAATAAGGAGATTTCTCTCCTCATTTTGGTAGTCTCGGTCAAACCGAAATAGAGGAAGAAAAGAAGTAAAAAATATCTTCCTAATTACTCTCCCTATTTTCGGTTATAAAAAGGGAGAGGGGGAGATCATTTTTGCTAATCTTCTTAACCTAATTCTCTCATCAAAGAAAAAAAACACAAAACCCTAAAAATTAATCAGTTAATTTGGGGATCTATTCTAGCAAGAACAAAGGCATATCTCATATCATCTTGGGTGCAACTGATAGGTGAATATCATTGCGATATTGTTCTTAGGCCGATTTTGCTAGGACCGAAGGTTGATTTCTTAATCTCTTTATTTTGTTTATGCAAATTTCATTTATGACTAGTTTTCATATTAATAATTTCGTTATAATCCTTATAATGTTAATGGAAGTATACCGATATTTCCTATAAGTGGTATCAGAGCCAAGGCCACGAAATTATTTTTGTGATTTTCATAATTGAATTTAAACAAAATTTGTAAATAAAAAAAAAAGGGTTTCGGTAAAAAAAAATTAGGGTTTCGGCCGATAAAAAAAAAAAAAAAAATTTGCCGATTTGAATTTTTTTTTAGGCCGAGATCTTTTCGTTTTTTGTTGTTTTGATTTCCATTTTGATTTGTTCATATTATTGTTTTAATCAGTTTAAGATGATAATATGATAATTTGTAGATGTTTTGATTTAATGATGATTAAATTAAAATGTAAATGGAATCGGGTTTGATGATGTTAAATTTGTTTTGCTATATAGTTTTTGGCATATATGGTTAATCATGTTTCATTAATTTATATGCAAATCTTGTTCTAATAGCAACTATAAACGAATTTGTTCATCAAAATGTATTGATATTAGGGCATATTGCCGCAAAAGAAAAAAAAAGGAACTGTTTTTTTTTAGATTTGCCGAGACAAATGAAGAAATTTTTTTCCTGTTTTCTGTTTTTTTATGGCTGTTTGCCGTGACCAGAAAAAAAAAAAAAGGTTTCTGTTTTTTCGGTTTTTTTTTCCTTTGCTGCCGAGACCAAAAAGAAAAAAAAAAGGATGTTTTTTGTTTAGTTTTTGGCCTAGATTGTTTATACATTAAATTTATAATGTATGATAAATTATTGTGAAGCGGTTCACAAATCATAGATACCTAATTATTTTAAAGAGGTTTAAAATAATACTGGATTAATTCATATTACAAGATTAATATGTATTAAGATTGAAATTAATGTGATTAATTGAGGAATTGTCACTTAATTTGATCATTTAAATAGGTGGTTTGGGAAATTAATCTACATAATTAAGGAATTATGTCTTGCATGTTTAATGTTTTTTTAGTTGATGCCTTTTATTTTAGTTGAATGAATCGTTGAATGGTTTTATTTACGTTTTTTTTACAATCAGTTGTAATTTGTAATACCTAGTGTCGCCTTAGTTAAATTATGTTTTCGTAATGATGGAAACATAATTTTTAATGTAATTTGAGATCTCATATCTCCGTTTGGTTTTCTTTATTTATTACGGTTTTGAAATTAGCATGTAAATAGGTTTATTATGTAATTTTAATTGTAATTTTAAAGAAGACTAAAGATGGAGATTGGAGCTCACTCCCGCTACATGGACCAAGATGGAACATCAAGACAAGCTTCTCGGGTCCAAGGATGGATTCCAAAATTGTATTTAATGTTCATTTTGGTAGATAGGCCACACTAGAACTTTATTTTTGTTTTACGTTTTACCGTTCTTATTGCTTTTCATTCACATGCTAGTTAGTGCATCATTTTCCGCCTAAAACCAAACCACCTACTAAAATGCATGAAAATTGACTCATATAGATTGTATGTTAGTTTTCATAGACATACAGATGTCACTCAGTTTAAGCCATCACCTTAGTTTATTCATTCACGCATGCTAGATATTAGTTCACTTAAAATGAATTAAAATAAAGTTGATGGGATCTTCCTCTAAAATGGAAATTGAGACTAGTCTTTATAAGGGCAAACAACTATGAATCCCTTCTTCGTCGGTAGGCATAATATGACCCCTTCTACGTTGGGTAAGTAGTTTGTGTTGACTTAGTTTATCTCAACATTATAGTCCGAAGAGTTTCTCGTGATTATGATGGACTAAAGATAGAATTTATAGAAATTTATCGACCAAGAATTCTAACAGTAGAATTAGCCAAAAGGTTGGCTTATCAATTTACAGATAATTGAGTCTTGGGATCATTTATATAATTCTTGAGGGAGGTCAATTGTATAAATGCTTGAGTCTTCGCTTATAACAGTTTTGCATTAAGACTTAAAATCATAACGATGCATATGCTTATTATTTTTATTCTTCTTTTCGCAGTGTAGAATACGTTTATTTTGATAATACTGTTACAACAAATGGCTGGAAATAACGAAATCCCAATGCCGAGTGCCACACTTGGACGCGAGTCCTGGCTTAAAGTTTTTATGGACAACATGAATCAGTTCACACGACTGAAGAATGATGGGTCCAACTTTGCGGACTGGGAGGCAGCACTACGGAATGCTGACATTGCTGACGGTAAGCTCAAGTACTTAACTGAGCCAATACCAGTAAACCCAGGCCCCAATGCAGGAGTTAAAGAGTCACTTGCTTATAGTGATTTCGTCATGGAAGCGGGTGCGATAAAGAACGTACTCATCTTTGCAATGGAAACCAATTTGCAGAGACGCTTCATTGCCCAAGGTGCAAACAAGATTTTCACCACGCTCACTAACGAGTTCTCAAAAGCACCGAGGATCGTTACTTATGAGCATACCTGTCGCTTTTTTGATGCGAAACTCCAAAAGGGCCAACCAGTTAGCCTACACATTCTTAACATGATTGAGAATGTCGAGAAATTGGAGGCACTTGATTGCAAAATCAGTGAGAGCATAGTCATTGACCGAATGCTTCATTCACTTCATGATGGTTTTGCCCTGAAAATTACTACATGAATGACTTGAAGAAAAGTCCTCATGAGCTACACTCACTTCTCGTACAGACCGAGAAGGATATGAAATTGAGTGGGAGCATGAAGCAGGATGTTCTCATGATTTCCAACAAGAATAAGGGTAAGGGAAAAGCTCCAGGCGACCTAACTGTAGGTAAGCCAAAGTTTAAGAAGCCAGGAAACCGTAAGAGTGGGCCTGGTGAGACTAGTGGCTTACAAGGCAAGGCAAAGAGCAAGGGCGGTGACATTGAGTGCCACCATTGTCACAAGACTGGACATTGGAGGAGGAACTGTCCCGTGTACTGTGAGAACATAAAAGCAGGCCGCGTCGTTCCTGTTGGTATGTCATCTTATATTCATATGATTGAGATTAACCATGCAAGTTTCGGAACTTGGGTACTTGATACTGGTTGTGGTTCTCATCTGTGTAATCATTTGCAGGGCCTAAAAAAAAACACATCTCGGAAAGGGTGATGTGGACCTGCGAGTCGGGAATGGAGCTAGAGTTGCTGCAGTCTCGAAGGGAACATACGTAATCCAACTCCCTAGTGGTTTTGAGTTATTTTTATATAACTGTTACTATGTACCCAGTTTGTCTAAGAACATTATTTCTGTTTCCGTACTTGATAAGGACGGTTTTTCATTTTTAATAAAGGATAATAGCTGTATTTTCTCTTTCAATGAAATGATTTATGGCAAAGCAGTTTCCATGAATGGAATTTTCATCTTAGATCAAACTACAGATATATTACTCGTGAATAATAAGAAATTAAAGGTTGGTGACAAAGATCAAACCTATCTATGGCATTGTCGAATGGGACACATAAATGAGAAACGTGTAAAGAAACTCGTCGATAATGGGACTATTCCTGCATTCGATTTTTCTACATTTGGCACGTGTGAATCATGTCTTATCGGCAAAATGACTCGAATTTCCTTCAAAGGTGTTGGAATGCGCGCTAGTGACCTATTAGGACTCATACATGCGATGTTTGTGGACCTATGTCAATTACAGCTAGAGATGGCTATAGATATTTTATCACTTTCACGGACGATTTGAGTAGATACGGATATGTCTACTTGATGAAGCATAAAAGTGAGTCCTTTGAGAAATTCAAGGAATACCAGAAAAAGGTTGAGAACCAACTGGGTAGAAAGTTTAAAGCACTCCGTTCAGATCGGGGTGGCGAATATCTTTCAAATGAGTTTGATCAACACCTTAAAGACTGTGGAATCGTTTTACAGTTAACTCCACCTGGAACACCTCAATTAAATGGTGTGTCCGAACGGAGAAATTGAACCTTACTTGATATGGTTCGATCCATGATGAGTCACACGGTAGTACCTGATTCATTATGGGGTTTTGCTCTTTTGTCAGCTGCTCTTATACTTAACCGAAGTCCGACTAAAGCTGTCGACAAGACTCCATATGAAATGTGGAAGGGAACGGTCCCTAACTTGTCCTTTATTCGGGTTTAGGGCTGCGAGGCTTATGTCAAGTGGAGACACGAGGATAAGCTCGGCCCGCGATCGGTCAAGACATACTTAATTGGTTATCCAAAAGGAACGTTTGGTCATTACTTCTATTCGCATACCGAACATCGAGTTTTTGTTGCGGCTAGTGCGACGTTCTTAGAGAATGAATTTCTCGAGAACAAGACAAGTAATAGAACCTTCGAGCTGTCGGAGATTCCAGAACCAACAACCGAGGAACGGATGGAGGAAGTTGTTCCTCCAACTGATGATACGGTTAATATTCCTGAGGAACCTAGAAGGTCGGGTAGAATCTCTAATCCTCAGGATAGATACATTGGTATGGTCGAGGAGAGTGATGTTTTGCTCCTAGAGAGTAATGAACCCGCTACCTATAAAGGTGCCATGACCTGTTCCTACTCAAAGCTATGGCTTGAAGCCATGCAATCCGAGATGGACTCCATGTATGAGAATGACGTATGGGATCTAGTTGATTTACCTAATAAGGTAAAACCTCTACAGTGCAAATGGCTTTACAAAATAAAGCGTTCTGTAGATGGGCAACCAGATACCTATAAGGCACGACTAGTGGCAAAAGGTTTCACTCAAGTGCACGGATTGCATTATGATGAAATTTTTGCACCCGTAGTTATGCTACGTTCCATTCGGATAATCTGAGCGATTGCCGCTTTTCTTGACTATGAAATTTGGCAAATGGATGTGAAAACCGCCTTCTTAAACGGTTATTTGGATTAAGAGTTGTACATGGTACAACCCGAAGGTTTCATAGATCCTGAGAATCCTAAGAAAGTGTACAAGCTTAAGCGTTCCATTTATGGACTTAAGCAAGCTTCTCGGAGTTGGAATCATCGTTTCGACCAGGTGATAAAAGAGTATGGTTTCACTCGATCGGTCGAGGAACTATGCTTATATATCAAGTCGAGTGGGAGCAAGATTGTTTTCTTGATTTTGTATGTCGATGACATACTCTTGATTGGGAATGACATTCCTCTCTTATCTTCAGTTAAAGGATGGTTGAAGAACCATTTCCAGATGAAAGATCTGGGTGAGGCACAACGCATATTGGGAATCCGTATCTACCGAGATAGATCACGACGGACGTTATCACTTAGTCAAGAGTCTTATTTGGATAAGATTCTTGAAAGGTTCAGCATGACCAACTCCAAGAAGGGGAACCTTCCAATGACGTCTGGGATGCAGTTGAGCAAGTCTTAGTCACCCACGACGCCTGAAGGGATTGAGCGCTTGAGTCGTGTTCCTTATGCATCTGCAATAGGATCAATCATGTATGCCATGATATGCACACGTCCAGACGTGGCATATGCATTGAGTATGACGAGTCGGTACCAAAAGAATCCAGGTGAAACACACTGGATAGCTGTTAAAAACATCATTAAGTACCTACGGAGGACTAAGGATAGGGTATTGACTTATGGAGGAGATACTAAGCTATGCGCAATCGTTCGCAGATGCCGGACTTCCAAACGGATCGAGATGATTCAAAATCTCGGTCGGGTTCGTCTTCACTCTTAATGGTGCTGCGGTCGTGGAAGAGTTCCAAACAGGATGTTGTAGCAGATTCTACCACTGAATCCGAGTACTATGCCGCTTCGGAAGCAGCAAAGGAAGCTATATGGATGCGTCAATTCTTACAAAGACTTACGATAGTTCCTAGTTCGAATGACCCGATCACCATCTATTGTGACAATAGAGGTGCCATCTTCCAGGCTAAGGAGCCAAAATCTAGCAACAAATCTAGACATGTACATCAGAAAGCTCACCTGATCCGTGATTACGTGGAGCAAGAAGAGATAGTGATTGACAAGATAGCTTCGGATGATAACATCGCGGACCCTCTCACTAAACCGTTGAATTTTGATAAGCATGAAGGGCACGTTATTTCCATGGGAATTAAACGTGTTCCTGAGTTGTAGTAGTTGATTATGGATTTGATACATTATCTTTTTCATATACTATTTATAACTACATCGTTTTTATAATATTTTGTTTTTCATGTGGATTGTACCGACAACATTGAACACCACAAAGTGAACTAAATTACATTATATTTGTTTTGGTCCGTAATCGCCTTAATGAGCTGATAACTTTGGCTATTATATTGTGCAGTCGATTGATGGTGGGTTCAACGAGCCATAAGTCAAAAGGTTGACTGATCGATCACAGATGCGAGATTATAACGATACCTCGTAGGACAAATTTTTTGTGACAACGTAATGGAGTCCTAAATGTTTAAAAACATTCGGTGCCAGGTCGTGGATTGGACGTCCATTGTGTTCCTAGAGTCGATTCTTTTGACTATCGACTGTCTCTTGAGATTAAGGCAGTTTTTGGGTGACTTTGGTTTCTTTCTCATGGTCCGTGAATCGGAGACTAAGTAGATTTTTTCTCGGGTCATTTCATACGTGCTTACATCTGCAGGATTCGAGTTGAAGAAAATATCCAACCCTTATCAGGTATAGTTATTTCTCAGGGCCACTCGAGGAGTTGTAACTGAAATGCATGGCCATGCTCGAATGATGATTCGTTTATCAGTTAAGTTACTCTCTAGTCGGGGAAACCACTCTTGATATTGATCACTTGTAAAATACGACCTTTGTGAATACGGATTTTGCAAATTGTTTTACATTGAGTGGGAGAAATTTTAGGATATGAGACTCGGTTATCGCACATACACTTGTGAGGACAAGTGGGAGTTTGTTGGAGCTTGTGTCCTCCACAAATTAGTGTGATAACATTTATAAATCTCTTATAGGTTCACAAGGGTATACTTCGTATTTTATCAGTTGATTAACGATTACCTAATAACGGTTGGCTTGCTAGAAAGTTTGACGTTATTATCATACTGATGGCGGTGATCAACTGGTCCCTAAAAGTCACACCTAAAGGATGTGTTTGAGAGATGTGGTTATGGAAATGTAATCACATTGATGTCTTATATGACTAAACAGTTAGTCAATGTGATGATGAGACGATTATTTAATGCCGATTAAATAATTTTAGCTGAGACGAATTAACTGTCAATTCGTAAATTGAATATAATAAGTTATATTTAATTAATGTATATAATGTTAGCTTGAACGAATTAAGATGTTAATTCGTGATTGAACGTAACCAGTTATATTTAATTAGCAAATTATAAATATGCGATATTTATAGTTAAAGTATATTTTATACGAGATTGTTATAATAAATGTTGTCGGGCTGGAATTAATAAATCGACTGCAAACGGTTGTATGTTGAATTATTAATACGGGCAATATATATGACAATTGATAAAATGTACATATTATATACATTAAAATAACTACCAAAAATAAGGAGATTTCTCTCCTCATTTTGGTAGTCTCGGTCAAACCGAAATAGAGGAAGAAAAGAAGTAGAAAATATCTTCCTAATTAGTCTCCCTATTTTCGGTTATAATAAGGGAGAGGGGGAGATCATTTTTGCTAATCTTCTTAACCTAATTCTAGACCTAATTCTCTCATCAAAGAAAAAAAACACAAAACCCTAAAAATTAATCAGTTAATTTGGGGATCTATTCTAGCAAGAACAAAGGCATATCTCATATCATCTTGGGTGCAACTGATAGGTGAATATCATTGCGATATTGTTCTTAGGCCGATTTTGCTAGGACCGAAGGTTGATTTCTTAATCTCTTTATTTTGTTTATGCAAATTTCATTTATGACTAGTTTTCATATTAATAATTTCGTTATAATCCTTATAATGTTAATGGAAGTATACCGATATTTCCTATATCACTTCCATAACACTCACTAGTAACTCAATACCCAGACAATCCACCAGACAAGATCAACCATCCAGACGGAATGTTACATTCTACCACCCTTAGAACGAACTTCGTCCTCGAAGTTTACTCACACACATAAACATCCTCACACAATTCGTTAATACTATCGAATTTTACTCACACTCCTAAACATCATACTACTATGAACACTGCCATTACCTGTATTAAAATCAACCATAACACGAATCCATCCTTTACTCTACACCAACACTCAAACTTCCAAATGTGCTATAACATGTACAACCATCAAACTCTCTTTTCCCTCTCTACTCCTCTTAAGATAAATGTTACGTCCTCGTAACTCACTAATACTAGGTCCTTTGATATACCTTCCATAAACCTCATTACCAACGCATGTCAACGATAGACCACTATAACCTAAAGACCTACAACCATTCCTATATCCTGGGCTCTCTTCCTCTCACAGATCTCGTGCCTCCAATTATGCTGTACTCCCATAACATATATCATAAAATCCTCGGTAAAACCACCACTCCATCTCTTACACATTACGGCAAAATAACATACTTCCATATACCTATACACTCATCTCACGTTCTTAGCTCACAATCCGCAATTGTTACACATACTCACGTTAGCTTCTCAATTTCATCTCCTTTATTACCACAAAACTCACTCTTAACTTGACATGATGCTAAGTCCCAAAACTCCGTACTTGTTGTCCCAAGAAAAGGTGTTAAACCACACGTAGTTTTAGTTCAATATCACACATGCTCCACAATTCTCTTGCTACAACTATGTCCACCAATGCCTCATCTAAGACAAGGTCAAAGTACTCCAACAACCTCTCACAACGGTGTCCTAATGGATATTATTATGCCATGACAACAACAGCACCATACCCAACTCTCTCTCATACCATACTCTATATAAACCAATAAGAAAATACCCATACCGACACTGGTAAGAAACATCGGGAAATAACACAAAGGTCTATATGCCCCGACCGACACTTACAAGAAATAGCAGTAAACAAACAGCGACCTATGACAACACGAAAATACTCGTATCACAACACGAATTACCGTGCACAGTGCACAAAACCACATCGATAGCCATCACAACTTTTACAATCTCATTACACTAACTCAGCACAACTTCCTTGACCATAAGACTTTCTTAAAACTGCTCTACCAAATCACGACGCAGCATATTAGACGGGATCACAAATACCAACCTTATGATTATTATCCATACCATGACTCTTGAGGCTGGAACCTCACACCATTACTTACAGATATCATACATACACATATAAGTATAACATATGACGCGGTACACACATATAACGACTCGTAACTATCTCACCCTACCATTACTCGTGAGGTCAGGACCTCACACAAAGTTTTTACACACCCGATGGACCCATAATCGAATCTAACTAGCCAATCCTGATCACGTAAGTTCCCACTTGACAATGAATACCTCTCATCCGGACTTAAATCAGGTGCCTTTCATAACATATTCTCTCATACACATAATTATCACCCCTCCGGCAAATGTAGCCATAACATCAGTACCCAACTTCGAGCGAACACCTCATATATCCACATCTTATACTCCCTCACAACCAAACATACTAATCACCTCCATAATATCAACCTCATTAGAACAACTAACTTCCCAAAAGTAACATCATCCTCAACCACTAGTGACAATACTATGACACCAACATCCTCCATGTGACTACTCTCTTACTATCACTTCTTAATATAACAATTCGTTTCCTCTCTTTGGTTATCATCCCAAATAACGAACATCCAATCCATCAACAAAATCTACCTCAACATTATTCCCAATTCTATCCTTTATCATATCGTTACCTAACTCTCCATCAAAATCTCAGATCGTGCAAACACTCTACAAGCTTCTCATTCCATTAATACCTCGAAACTCACGGCTAACATGTCGTCTTACTCTCCTATATAACCACTAACTCACACCCTCTAGTGATGTTATTGTACATTTCCATAATTTCCTACCTTCAAGCTCCTTAACTCCGGTCAACATTCTCTCAACTTACTTCCATCCTTATTTCCCTTTTTTTTACTCAATAATACCAATTAATAATTCATCTCCTTTCTCTTTCTACCTAACTCTTTAGTAATTTGTTTATTTTTTCATAGCTCCACAACTCTAATTCCCTTAATTCATATCAATATCTTATCATTCTTCTTATCATTTATCCTCTCTCATCTTGCTTCTCACTCCCCTTGTCACCATCAAGTCCACACACTAACAGTTACTCTTCAATTAGTCGTATCTCCCTTTTGTATCTCTAGGAAACCAAAAATTTACCTAATACTGTTAATTTCCCAAAGAATTACACACTGGGCTCCCCCTTGATATTCCAAATTCCCAAACTCAGTCACTATCTACAAACCCACGTCGCGACATAACTCCATCTACGTTCACTATATACCCCTCTACTTCATCCCTCTAAAGCAACCTTTCATTACATATATCCTTAAGCAGCACAATCCTAACTGTCTCCCTTTCATAAATCCTTACACATCCCAATTTGCCACTATTCGCATCCCTCATCTCGATCTTTCATCCTCACATTTCTTTACCCTTATATCACTCTTGCCCATAAACACTGACTTTTATATTACTCAACACACTACTATATCACTCACCATATCTCACCAACATGTTCCTTACCTTGATTAGCTCATCATTCCTCCCTTTCCTTTTTCCACTATTCCTCACAACCATATTAACATATGTCTTCCTTACCCAACACATGTCCTTCACAAGCTGGAATTCTCCTTGTCATAGCCTTTGGTAACTTACGTATCTAGACCGTCACATATATAAAAGAACGCTTGAAGACCCAAAACATACATGTGTACATACGCTATGACTCGAAACAATGTAAGAACATAGCCACCAACTCAAAACAAAAGTAAGAACACAGGCACCGATTAAAATTAAGGTAAAAGCATAGCCACCAACTCAAAATGGCCGCCCACTGAGGTACTCGGTCGAGTACATAGCATACTAGGTCGAGTACAGGATACTCGGTCGAGTAACTATATTACTCGGCCGAGTTTTCGACTCCAGAAGCGAACGCAATTATCACAGAGGATTACTCCGTCGAGTATTGGGAATACTCGGCCGAGTAGCCCTTACTCGGTCGAGTATTACTTTACTCGGTCGAGTACCAACACAATTCTCAGCATCGTCCAGTTTTCGTAAAACAGTCATATCTCACTCGTTACTTGGTCGTTTTGGGCGTGTGACCTATCGTTAGAATCGTAAGAAGACAAGCTATCACCTCAACTTAGAATCACAGCAATATAGTTTCTAGAACTCGACTTATGACAATTTTAAGACAACCCTTCCATAATCGGTTTTCATACAAATCAAATTTTTCTCAACCAAAACAATTTGAACATGCATAAGGCAACAACAACAACTTAATACTTCAAGAAACCAGTACATAGATGCACTTTTATGATACTCACATGAAAATTAAACATGACATAAACTTACGATAACATACTTAAGCATGCAATTCTATATACTATGCATCGCTACCCAAAGTTAAGCATATTACGTCATAAATCTGAAAGCCACATAGTAAACACGTAACATGCCAATACTTTTCATGCCAAAACCATTTCAACTGATTTCACACATCAATTCCATCATGCCTTTCTACCACTTTCACAATGTCCTTCATAGATTTTCACACATTACACCTTCTACCATATGTTCCAAGCATTCAATTTCGACACACCACACGCATGAATCAAATAAACACACAAAACAGTCCCCCCCCCCGTGACCGGCTTGAGTTTGTGAGGGCCATAGTGCGACTCCAGGACGTCTCCCAAGTCTTTGCGGTAGCTCCAAACAACTCTCCCCGGGTTCATTTTATTTAGACTCCCTAAGTTCATTATGTTCATTTGTTTTAGGTGCCGGAATCTTCGGCTCTGATACCACTTTGTAACACCCCCTCGTACCAAGGTACCTTACCAAGGACTACCCTAGCATGAAAGGCTGTTACCATCTCGGTTTCCCGAGGTTAGTATATCAAAGTTACAAATTCCAAACAACATTTATTAAAGTATAAAGAGTTAGCGAATACATTATCTCAGACTAGCTCAAACTAAAAGTGTAAGGACTTCAATACAACTGAAATCAAAGACGGCTAAACTCGTAACGGCGGAAACTAGACTCGAAGTGATGACTCCCCATGTCTGTCCCATAGCTAAACATCTGCATTACCTGTCATATCTGCTCACCATCCCCGAATGGATCACCGCAGGTTTTACAAAACAACAACATGGGGCCAGTTACTGCATAATTCAAATAAGACAAACAAATAATGTAACCGGCTGATCATCCTCCATCCCCGGTCTCCCGATCTCATACAGTAACCGACTACACACCTAAGTGTGTAGCCCTGCCAGATTACCCATCGCAACAGGTAATCCTCGCTGCCAGTGGGTGGCCGCAGCCCATCCCCACCTAGTCCAGCTCATCAACGAGCGACTAACAATCCCTGTCCCTTAATGTGCACATCCCCTCCCGTGTCAGGTTCCACGGAGGGCGAACTAGGGTGTGAAGCCACTCCCGCAAGTGACTCCACCACAATCACACACACAGTATCACAGCTGTCACAACACCACAACCGTCACAACACAACCACATCAACACCGTCACCACAACACCCAACCTCCGATGATCAGCAGATAACAATCATACACAGTACAATCATAATCTTGAATCAATTAACAGTAAATTGAATAGGGAAACCCTACCTTTTCGCAATCCGCTATGCGGCAATCAATCATACAAATGCATAACAAATACCACATCGTCACCTACAACAATGGTAATCAACAATTAACACATATATGATGAGCAAACCCTAAACCCTCAACATAATCCAAACTAGGGTTTGCTAACTTATAAGGACAACACTAGATCAATAAAGATAAGACACTTACTATGACGTCTGACACAGAATATGGTGCTAGAACCCACAATCGATGACCTTTGCCTTGGAATTGATGAAGATGATTAGAGGGGGAAGAAACGTAGTTTATGTGTTTGGCAGAAAATGCCTTTAGAAACTGACAAACGATTATATAAATAATCTCTAATCATTTTAATCAAAACCGCGGAAATAATACCCGACAGACTGGATACTCGGTCGAGTATAAAGTATACTCGGCCGAGTACCCTTTACTCGGCCGAGTATTCAGCATACTCGGCCGAGTGTTCCTGGGCAGTAGCCAAACAGGCTACACGACACACTCTACTCGACCAAGTAGGCCATACTCGGGTCGAGTACCAGCCTATAAAATCCGTAGTATTACATCCTAAGCCACCTATTGTGACACCAGTACTTCTCATCCATCGTAGGAGCAGACTCGAATAACCCAGTACCCGACGTAGGTGGAGCCTCAAAGTCAGTCAATCTCTGGGCCAAGCGGGTCACTATAGCCCCACAAGTAAGTTAGCGGCTCGAAGACTATACCATAAGAGCCAAGCTAGAGCATACAACCCCGGGGAGCCCTATAGTCAAAAGGTTTCCCCCAACGAGGGTTAAGATAGGACATCAAGACATTACCTCATGAGTGTTCATCTTGCTCACATCCTCCTCTCGTCGTGCAGACAGATGAGATCATCATCCTAATGAACATACGGAGTGACACAAGTTGAACATCATTAATCAACATGGCACTCGCATGCAGAATAGGTCTCCCGGTCAGGTAAGGTTGATAGTGAGGTGCCCCACTGTTTTTTGCCACATCCCTCAAGTATCCCTCCTTCTCGGTCTCTAGCCCAAGGTGGTTAGGAAACTCATTGAGTGTCAAGTTATGGTCATCGTTCATAAGGCGGAAGGAAACGGTCTTCTCCTCCACATCATAAACAAAAGAGCTCAAAAACTCCAAGGTAAAGTACGGGTAGGACTTCTTTCGAAGATGGTACAGTCCCTCCATTTCCAATATCTTAAAAATGTGAGAGATATCCCTATCTACCCACAAGGTTTCCAAAATTTTGGGGTCCACAAAAGGAATCGGCCTCAGGGTCCGACCCATTAAGGCCACAAAGCAGCCCGTTGTTTGAAGTAATAGATAATTACGTATGGATACTCATCCACCGAAGGAACAAGAGGTTCTTGGCTAGGTTGGCCCCGTTCCATGTTGGCATTAGCGCGAGTCCATTTCTTAGCTGAGGCTTTTAATTTCGGCATGCTGCAAAAGGAGAAGTTCAACAAGGATTTTCCGGAAATTTTGCCATAGTAAGCACTATTTTTCAACTTATACACTTTTAAGGCGGAGTTTTTAAGACGGATTTTTCTCTCAAAAGACATGACATACCAACCAATTAAGGCATTGATATCATCAATTAACTCACAAGGAACATCCTAGAGGCAATCTAGGTGACCAAAAATCAAAACTTTGAGACAAACCCTAGAAACTTTCAAACATTAATCCGATGATTTTGAGCATAGAAACCGTTATTGAGCATAAATTAGTCGATGTTTAAGAACAATTATAATCAAAATATCACTATAGAAGTATAAAAATTTAGATTATAAGAGTAAAATTTCAGATTTTGGAGCACGTTTCCCATTGATTGTATTAAAAGAAAAGAGGGTTGATTCGATACATTACCTTAGTTGGAGATTTGAACAAAGCAAGAGTGAAATCCAAGAGCAATTACAACCAAAAATCACCCAAGTGTGTTTTGAGAGAGAATTTTGTTGAAGAATATGGTGTACAAGTGAAGGTAGGAGGTGGAATAAAGGGAGATAAAGAGTTATAGGGTTTCTGGAAAAAGAATGAGCTGGACCGCGATTTTTGGGTACTCGGCCGAGTAGTCTCTACTCGGTCGAGTATTTGGTCTACTCGGTCGAGTGCTCAGAGATCAGTAGCGAGCTTAATATGTCATTCTGAATGCTCGGCCGAGTGCCTCTTTACTCGGCCGAATAGGGCCTACTCGGTCGAGTATCAACTTTACTCGGCCGAGTTCAACAGAATAATGACGAAACCGTGAAGATACAAGGAGTATTTCCCTGCAAAACAATAAACATCGTTCGGAGTTCCACTTAATCGGGCTCGTCATAATTAGACCTTATTTCTAATACACACAAAGCACATCTTGAGTTATAAATTTCATTACGATATACTTACACAATACATGTTATACTGCACATAACTGGTAGTACGACAATTCATGTCACAACACAGGTACCGCACTCAACTTGACTATGTTACATGTAGAACATGGCATATATTTCTAATTCTATCGACGAGCATACATCCACAACAATGCTACAAGTATACATACATATATCATCAAGCACAGATTAACATTCCCGTCCTTCCTTGTCATGTTATAACACTACCATTGCTTGTTACTTCCCCCGTCATGTACCACTATGCATAAGACTTTAGACTCATTATCCGACTCATCCATACATGCACAAACACTTACTTATACTAGTACTTCATCGATAACAACCATTTACGCATTTAGAACTCCACATATTCCACACTCGACACATTAATTACCACATAGACTTCTACATACATGCATACTTGACACACACACACACACTTGCACATATACACTCCTATACATATACCCCTCCACGATGGCTGGCTTAAGCATGATTGGGGCCGGGAATCAGAGATGAGGGCGCCTTCTCACCCAAAACCGACATAAGGGGCTCCAAACACACATACACCAGGTTAATTTTAATTTAACACCCTACATTCATTTGACTCATTGGTTCAGTTTCCAAAATCGTCGCTCTGATACCACTTTATAATACTCTCATACACCAAGGTGCCTTACCAAGGACCACCCCACTGTATAAAGGTGCTACTATCTCAGTTGTCCGAGGTAAGTAGATCAAATAAACAACAACAACAACAACAACAACAACAACAACAACAGAACATTTATTAATTAGCATTACACTCTACATTAAACACTAACGTGAGAAAGATACAACAAATACAACTAGGAGAACTACTAGACATGAGTAACAGCGATATCTATATCGGTAGCGTGATGACTTAGTTCCCTTCCATGTCCCGCAAGAATCAAGACTAGTTGTACCTGCTAAACCAACTGCTCACCATCCCCGAATGGATCACCACAGTTTTGAAAACACAACACGGGGTCAGTTCACTGAATAATAAAGATAAGCAAAACACTAAAGTCAATGACAACAATTCCACAATAATCCTCCACTTCCCATCATATCCCAATACTGACTACACACTTATGTGTGTAGTCCTGCCGGATTACTGCCGCGACAGATAATCCACACCGCCAGAGGGAGGACCGCAGCCTTGCCGATCTAAGCCCCGCTCATCTTAACAAGTAACAACTTATGTTCCTTAATGTGCACATCTCTTCTTGTGGCGGGTTCCACAAGGGGCAAATCAAGGGCGTGAAGCCACTCCCGCAAGTGACTCCACTCAGCCGAGGATGCACCTCATAATCTTAGTCTATAATTCTTTAGTTTTTTTGTGTTGTTCGGTACTCTATCGAGTAGGGCTTACTCTGTCGAGTAAGTGAGTGTTACGTGTGAAATAGTGTACTGCTGATGGGTACTCAATCGAGTAGGTGGGTTACTCAATCGAGTAGGGGGCACTCGATCGAGTAGGTGACTTACTCAATCGAGTAAGTCAACTTTTACGGAGTTATTTGCGGGTTTGATAAAGAACGCGTGAAAAGGTTATATAAGTTTCTCCGTCAGTTTCTTTTTACTTTTTACCAAGTTCTAAACATTTTTACAAGAAAACAAACATCGTTGCATTCTCTTTTCGCATTGTTATCAAATCCCAGGAGCTCGAGTCGTTGGAATTCAGAGTTCTTTATACCGTTGAGACCGTCGTATTGTGGGTAAGATTCTTGTACAGTTTTTATGTCGTTTCATTGATATTAGTTGAAACTCTAATTGGGTATTTTGGGTATTTTTGGAGTATTGTTGATGTTAGATTGTGATTGTGATTGTATGATTGTGTATTTGATAAGAGGCGATTTCGTAGAGAAACATTTTTGATTAGCTGATTGTGACTGAAGAGTCTATCACAGTCGAAATACTCGAGAGGGGGGGGGGGGTGAATTGAGTATTTAAAAACTTAAGCCCGCTTTTTATTTTATGTCAATACAATTAATTACTTAAAGTTTATTGATTAAACTTTAACTAATTAACTAAGTGATTATGAACGTAATGAAATGAACAGAAAGGAAAACTGCAAGGACACACGATATTTGAAGTGGTTCAGCTTCACACATCGAAGCCTACGTCCACTATTCTCGATTAATAATTTTAGTACCTTTCTCCGGGTTACAAAATTATCAACCCAACTCGTATAACTAACTCTAGTTATAACGCAATTTGAATATCACTAGATATTCGGTTTTGACTATCTTAAGTTACTAAGAAAACACTTGATTGTTCTTCTAAGTGTTCACACAATTGAACGAGTAAGAAACAATATAAAGTACTATTATCTTATAATGTAACCTAAAGAATAATATGAAAATAAAAGAGCACGACTTTTCTTAAAGATTTTCAAATGCAAAACAATAAAAATACTTGGTTAAAATTAAACTCAAAATTGTTTGCAAGGAATTTTTGTGTTTCGAAAAGCTTAATTTAAATTGATGAATTTCACAAGTATATATAGTAGAGGAGGGACACTAGGGTTTTGATCAAAACCATAGAGGTGTCGTGAGGTAAGGTAAGTTGTTCCACAAGAAACAAATATTATCTTTCCTTAATTTAATCTTTTAGATATTTTAATTAAGTAAATAAGGTAAATCTAATATATTTGATAAGATATAGAAATATCTTATGGCAATATAGAATAGATTTGACCTAACAAGATTTACTTGCATAGGGAGCAAGGTCGGCCACCGCACGGCTCATAAGCCCACCTTGGCCGAAACCCTAAGTCAAAATATTAAGGGGTAGATTAGGGTTAGGTTTAGATAATTTAGCAAACCCTAGGTAGAATGACAACTCACAGGTTATTAACCAATAGGATAATGTAAATTATTCATTCTAAACAAACCAAATTAAGTCTCTATCATATATATACATGATTTCGAAACATGTTTGAAGAATTTTATCTTTTGAAAAATTATTTTAAACTATTTAGAATCGTGCCTTCAAATGCAACCCAAAGTTATAGTAGGACTAGCTATAACTTTAAGTTTGGTAAGTAAAGTTATATGTGAAATATATATAACTTTACTTCCCAATATTTCTTCTTAAGGAACCGTTATTAGACGAAGACCTATACTAGCTAATCTTCCTGGAGATCTTCAGTGATAGGATCTTCTCTTCATCTTGATCATAAGCTCTACATCTTGAGCTTGTTAAGGACTTGATCGAGCCTTTTGCATGAGTGATCATCATACTTGAAACTTATTACAATTACTACGAGGCTTTAAGAATCTTCAATGTTATAGCTCAAGCCGCTATAACATTACTTGAACGATGCTTCACAAATATTCAATGTTATAGCCAAGGATGCTATAACATTACTTGCTAAACTTGTAAATTTAAGTCAATCTAATAAAAACTAAACAAACGATTACGAGCAATAGTATATATATAATACGAAGCACACACTTGTCATTATCAAAACTTAAATCATATATCTATATGGTCCAACAGTGACGATCTTGGTGATTGCTTTTTCAGGTAGGGTTTCCCTACTCGATTATTGATTACATGGTTGATTGGTGATGGTTGTGATGTTGTTAATCTTTATCATGTTGGTATTATAATTGGTAATTGTTGTTGTATGATTTGGTTGGATGTGTTTGTCTGTGGTTCGCGAGGCACGTCCTCGATTGAGTGGAGTCACTTGCGGGAGTGGCTTCACGCCCTTGATTCTCCCTCTATGGAACCCATCACAGGAGGGGATGTGCACATTAAGGAACATGGGTTTTCGCTCGGAATAGATGAGCGGGGATTTGGTGGGTACGGTTGCGGTCCCCCACTGGCGACGTGGAATATATGTTGCAATGGGTATTCTGTTAGGACTACACAATTTAGTGTGTAGTCAGGTGTGTGGAGATGTGACAGAGTTGGGTGATCTGTATCTTGTGTATCTTGTTTTGTGTAATCAGTAACTGACTCCGTTTAAATGTTTTGAAAACTGTGGTGATCCATACGGAGATGGTGAGCTGTTATTGAGCAGGTATGAGATGGCTTGCGCGAGAGATAGCTGGGATGAAGCCATCACATGTCACTAGAGTCTTCCGCTGAGTCTTGAACTTAGTTTCCTTTCAGTTAGTTTGATGCTTTTGGAATAGTTGTATTTCACTTTACAGTTTTGGGTTTTGAACATGTAATCAGTTAAACTTATTTAATTAAGTATGTTTCTTTACGGTCAATTTGATATACATTACCTCGAGTAACCGAGATGGTAGCACTTCTATGCCTAAGGTGGTCTTGGTAAGGCACCTTAGTATATGAAGGTGTTACAAAGTGGTATCAGAGCGACGATTTTGGAACATGTAACTAATGAACCCAATGAATATAGGGAGTCAAACTAAAATGAACCCGGGTAGGAGTTATTAAGAGCTAATGCAAAGACTTAGGAGACGTCCTAAATTCGCGAACTCGCCCTACAACTTTGAACTGGTCACTATGGGGTGTCATGGGATCGCTATGAGTTTACTTATGTTTATATGAATATGTTGGATGGATGTTATGTGGTTGAATGGAGGTGTGGTGGAAAGATGAAGTTAATTGTTTATGATAACATGAATTGTGGTTTGGATCGCTACTAGTTTACTATTGTTTATATGCATATGATTGGATGAATATGGTGGATGAATATGTTGGATGAATAAATTGTATGAATACGTTGTATGAATATGATCGATGAATTGGTTTGAAAAGATGAAGTAAGTAATTGTATGAGAATATGAAATTCATGTGAAGAACATGTTTATGTGATGGAAGTGGATTTTCTACTGTTTCTATGTTAATAACATGTGAATAGGGGATTTTATGTCATATATTATGTTATTGTTCTTACGTAAGGTTATAGAATAAAAGCATGCGGGTATTACATGAGTGGTAAGTTGAATACTATATGATCATGATGGATATTATTGTTTGGCTTTTATAGATAGTATCATGTGGTTAGGGATACTGGTTTTCTGAGTATTGAGTTATTTTTGTTTACTTTGTTGTTGTTGTTTAAGTTGTTTGGAAGAAAGAATCAAGTAGTTATGTTGTCCAATTATAGACATGTCGTCTTTAAACTGTTATAAGTTGAGATTCATAACTGATATTGATGTGATTCCACTTGAAGGTGATAGCTTGTTCTTTTACGATTCTAAAGATAGGTCACACGCCTAAAATGACCAAGAAACGAGTGAGATATGACCATTTTATGAAAATTGGACAGTGTTGATAACTGCGTAGGGTACTCGATCGAGTAGCCTTTACTCGATCGAGTGCAGCTCCTGTTACTCGATCGAGTACCCCTTAGTCGATCGAGTAGCCCTGGTAATTTATTATACGTGCTTCTGACCTTCACTTACTCGATCGAGTAGGTTGTACTCGATCTAGTGACCCCTGTTTTGGGTCATATGCTTATCTTTTACCTCGTCGCATATCATGTTTAATTCAAAGGTGTTCTTTTCTTTCTTTATGCATTGTTTTACTATGTGTTTGTTCTGATGCGTAAGTTACCAGATCTTATAATGTAAAGAGTAACACCTTATGATGGGTATGAGTTTGGTGTGGAGGACATGAGTTATATGTGGTTTTGATGGATAGTGGAAAAAGGAAAGGGAGATTGATGAGCTTATCGAGGCAGGGAGCATGTTTTGTGTGGTGGTGAGTGATATAGTCGCGTGTTGAGTAATGTAAAAGTAAGTGAATATGGTTAAGGGGGTGTTGTAAGTTTATGAAACATGAGAATGAAAAGATTGAAATGTGGTAACTTGGGATGTTTAAGGATTTATGAAGGGAGATAGTTATAACTGGGTTGGTTAAGAATATATGTAATGAAAAGGTCGTTGTAGATAGATAGAAAAGAAAGGTGTATAAAGAGCTTAGCTTGAGTTATGTCGCGATGTGGATTTGTAGATAGAGATTTAGTTTGGGAATTTGGATTATCAAGAGGTGAGCCTAGTGTGTAATTTCCTTGGGCAATTAATTGTATGAAATGAATTTTCATTTCTAGAGATGTAAAAAGGAGATGAAATTGATTGAACAGTAAACGTTGATTTTGTGGATTGATTAGTGGCAAGTGTGAGTCAGTAGCATGATGAGAGAGGACCCATAGTAAGAAAGGGTGAGAAGGTACCGATATGAATTAATGGAATTTGAGTTTTGGAGCAACGAAAAGGTAATTGTATTACTAGAGAGTTAGGTACAAGGAGTAAGGAGATGAACTATTAATTGGTATTATTGAGTGTAACGGGAAAAGAAGGATGAAAGTAAGGTGAGAAAAAACGTCGACCAGAGTTAAGGAACATGAAAGTAAGGAATCATGGAAATGTGCGATAGCATCATGAGAGGGTGTGAGTTAATGATTATATAGGGGGTTTCAGGACAGCATGTTAGCCATGAGTTTTGAGGAATTAAGGAGAGTACAAGTTGATAAAGTATTGACACGATATGAGATTTTGGTGGGGAGTTAGGTGACGATACAATTACGGATAGAACTGGAATGAATGTTCAGGTATATTTTATTGATGGATTTGATGTTCGTTATTTGGGATGTTAACCAAATATGGAAAAGAAACAGTGATATTTAAAGATGAGTTTAAGAGGTTTGATATACGAATAGTGGTAGTGTTGAGATGTTGTCACTAGTGGTTAAGGGTGATGATAAATAGGAAAGATAGTCATTCTAAAGAGATTGATTTTGTAGAGACCGGATTGATATGTATGGTTATGAGGGAGTATAAGAAGTGGTTATAGGAGGCGGTTGCTAGTAGTTGAGTATTAGCGGTATGGTTATATTTGGCAGGAGGTGATGGTTATGTGAATGGGAGAATGGGTTATAAGGGGCATACAAGTTAAGCTCGGGCGAGAGGTACTTTATCAGGTGGTAACTTACGTGATCAGGTTTGGCTACATAGATTCGATTATAGGTCTATGCTGTGTGTAAGTGTTTGTGCGAGGTTCTGACTTCACGAGTAATGGTATAATGCAATACTCATAAAGTTGTTATTTGAATGTTCTGTAATATATGTTGGGTACGGTAACCTAATGGGATGATATTCAAAAGTGATAATTTGGGTGATGTGGCATGACTAGTTATACTTGTATATGTATTCATGATATATGTTTATTCCGTGTAATGGTATGGATGATATTCATGAGGTTCTTATCAGTTTATTCCGTATGAGTGTTGCATTGTGATCTAGTAGAGCGGTTTTAAGAAAGTTTTCGTGTCAGGGAAGTTGTACTGAGTCAGTGTTTATAGGACTGTATAAGTTGCGATGACTATCTATGTGGTTGTTGTGCCTCAGGTGGTGATCTAGGCACGGTACTTTGTGTTGTGATACGGGTATTTTCGCATAGCGGTGCGGCTATTGGTGGCGGTGTTGCGATGCCGGCATCGATAGTGGTGGAGTAGGCGGGATACTTATGAGATGAACTTTCAAAAGTGTATATCGGTTACGTAGATTGCTGATTTGTTTACTGCTGTTTCCTGCGAGTTTCGGTTTGGACATATAGACGGTTGTTTTATTTATTGATGTTTCTTACCAGTTTCAGCTTGGGAGTGAGGGTAGAGTATGATATGGAAGGGAGTTGGGTATGTTTCCGTTGTTGTCATGATATAGTAATATTATGTTGATGGGACACATTTGCGAGAGGTTGTTGAAGTACTTTTGAACTTCTTTTAGAGGAGGCATTGTATGACATAGTTTTTGCAAGAGATCTGTAGTTAACCAAGTGGTGTTAGCCCAGTGGTTCCGGGTTAAACCTTAAAGCTTGCCAAAGGCATGAGTTGAGAGGTCCCGGGTTCAAATCACGGGGGTGAGGATCACTTGGCCATTGCGGCCCCCGAAGGGGGTGTCTTACATGGTCCATGTGCTGGCGCGGGAATGCATGGGCCCGGGGGGATTTAACGCCGTCGTCACCAAAAAAAGAGATCTCTGGAACATGTGTGCTGAGCTGGAAGCGGCAAATGGTTCGTAAGATTTATTGAGACGGTGAGTATAGGGTGTTGAGAATTAGTATCATGTTAAGTTATGGATGAGTTTTGCGGTAATAAAAGAATAGAACTTGAGGATCTAGTGTGAGTGTGTGTAACAAGTGTGGATCGTGAGTTATGCTTTTGGAGATAGGTGCTTTATATAGAGAGGTATATCATTTTGCGGTAATGTGGAAGAGTTGGAGTATTGGTTCTGCTAAGGATTTTGTGATATAGGTTAGGTGGGGTGCCGAATGATTTGAGTTATGAGAACTGTTAGAGAGAGAACCCTAGAGATAGTGTAATACTCCGTATTTATATGTCTTGGGGGTACTCTATCGAGTAGCCCTTACTCTGTCGAGTAAGGGCAAGTTGCGAAGAGAAATAGTTTCTGACTGTTGGGCACTCGATCGAGTAGTGGGGCACTCGATCGAGTAGGGTACTCGATCGAGTACCTTGGGTACTCGATCGAGTGTCCGGTTTTTACGGGGAGTTTTCTCGGGTTTTGTTAATTACGCGATTAAGGTATTTAAACTTATTCGGCATTGTTCTAAATCACTTTTTACAAAACCTAAAACCTGTTTAAGAGAGAAAGCAACTTGTTCTTCTTCCTAATCGCGTTCTTGACAATTCCCGGAGTTCAGACGGTCGGTTTGCATCGTAGTTTGTGTCGTTGGATTCCTTGTGTCGAGGGTAAGCTTTTAATGTAATTTATATAATGTTTTGTTAAGATTGGTGAAACCCTAATTTAGGAATTGGGGGTTTTTATGGATAGTAATTGAATAGTAGTATCTATGTGTTGTATGGTAGGAGGAGAGTTCGTAGAGGAGCCGTTTTGATACGTTTGTAGATACCGTCTGCGTGTTGTGCATTCCGGTAGGATTTCTACTCGGTATTAGTCCCATAATGGGATATTGGTGATGTGCTGTAGTTAGTTGATTGATATGATGATTGTAATTGTGATTGTGATTGTGGTTGTGTTTGTTGATGGTTCTCGAGATGCGTTCTCGGCTGAGTGGGGTCACTTGCGGAAGTGATCTCACGCCCTAGTTTCGCCCTTCGTGGAACCCGCCACGAAAGGGGATGTGCACATTAATGGACAGGGTTATCGCTCGTACGATGAGCGGGGCTTAGGTGGGAACGGCTGCGGTCCCCCAGCTGGCGTATGGGTCCAGTGGACGGTCGGTGATTGAGACGGTTGGTTGGATGTGCGTGTGTGTGTGTGGCGGTTCATTTGTCTGTTTGTCTTATTGTTGTTATCTATTTTGATTGTGTGATTAGTAACCGACCCGGTGTTGTTTTGTAAAACTGCGGTGATCCATTCGGGGATGGTGAGCGAGATATTGAGCGAGGTAAAGAGATGAGTCTTGGGATAGCTGGGATGGCCACGACATGACGATAGAGTCTTATTTTGTAGTTTAGTATTTATTTATATTTCAGTTGAGAACATATAGTTTGGAATAATGTATCGTACTTTCAGCTCGGTTTCAAGGATTGTATTTATTCATTAAAGTATTTATAATAAATGTTGTTTCTGTTTTGTCTATTTGATTATCATGCCTCGGGCGACCGAGATGGTGATGTCTTCATACCTGAGTGGTCCTGGTAAGGCACTTGGAGTATGGGGGTGTTACAAATGGTATCGGAGCGACGATCCTGAAACCTTAACCAATGAACTTAATGAACATAGGGAGTCAATTAAAATGAACCCGGGGTAAAAGTTGTAGGAGCTAGTGCAAAGGCTTGGGAGACGTCCTAAAGTCGCAAGGGGTCGCCCTACAACTTTGAACCGGTCACATGGGGAAAGTGTTTGTCGAGTCATGTGTGTGTTTGGTAAACTTGTTAACAATGTGATGAAGTGTGATGGTTGTTTGGTGTTGAAATAAGAAGTTGAGCATGTGAAAGAAAATGATATGTGGAACATGTTAATGAGATGATAACATGTTGAATGATTTACAAATGTGGCTTTAATAGCATGAGGAATTGATCTTGTTGTTAGTAGAATAGACACTAGCATATTTATTACGATATCATGTAATTTTATGAAAGTTTAGCATGTTAGTGTATGACGTAATATGCGGGTAGCTTTTACGTATTGGTGGTACTTGATCGAGTAAGGCTGACTCGATCGGATAGGTTGTTGACGATTTTGAGTCCAGAATCGCGTTTTGGGGCACTCGATCGAGTAACTAGGGGTACTCGATCGAGTAGAAAATCACTCGATCGAGTAGCCTAGATACTCGATCGAGTGGGTTAGAGATCAGAAGGTCTGTTTGGTTCTGGAGTTTGGGTACTCGATCGAGTACATGGGGGCACTCGATCGAGTAGCCCGTTACTCGATCGAGTGGGTTTAGATTCTCGATCGAGTAGGTGCTGGGCAGCGAGTTTTCGTGTTTTGAAGTTTAGTATGTATGTTCATATCTACCCTTTCTTATATATGTATAGTTTCAAGATGCCGCCCAAGAGAAATGCTTTGTATCAGAGCCGAGCTTATGACTACGGACGACATCGTCAAGATGTTAGAGCACCAGGATGCTCTTACCGAGACCCTAAAGAAAGTGAATGAGGACAAGGATAAGGCTAAGGAGAAGGAGGTTGACCATGCTAAAGTCAGCCTCTATATTGCGAGGTTTAACCCGAAGGAGTACAAGGGAGTTGAGGAGCCTAACCTTCTTGATAGTTGGCTGAGGGAGATGGAGAATATACTAGATTTAGTCCACTGTCCTGATGAGATGAGAGTGGATCAGGCTGCATTCTATCTGAGGGAGGCAGCTGGCAAGTGGTGGGATTCAGTGAAGGTGAGTGCTAAGGAATTGTATACCAACCAAGGCTTACCTGCTATACCTTGGGAGGAGTTTCGTAGGGCTGTGAGGAAGGAGTTTGTACCAGAACATGTGAGAAGTAAGTTGAGGGAAGAGTTTGATAAGTTTAAGATGACCGCTGAGATGTCGGTAGCCGAGTACTACAGACAGTTCAATGAGAAATCTAGATATGCTGAGGACATGGGTTTGAGTGATGAGAATCTGGCTTTGAGGTTTGAGAGTGGGCTAACCACGAAAATTATGGATAAGTTACCCGTGGGAGTCCTTACTGATGTAAAGGAAGCATATGAGAGGGCTGGGAGAGCTGAGAGACTAGTGGAGATGGCTCAGGAGAGGTCCGGTGGTGAGAAGAGGAAGTCGGAGAGCGAGGGTGGTGGCCAATCTAATTACAAGAAAGGCAACCACAATCAGTCTAAGGGGTTTTCTTCTGTATCTGGATTTAGTGCTGGGGCTTCCTTTGGGCGAGGCCGTGGGAGTGTGAGCAATAGCTGGGGAGTGACCTGCTTTGGTTGTGGGGGCGTAGGCCACAAGAGACATGAGTGCACGAGTGCACCAGGATCTTTTCAGAGACCTGCACAGAGCTTTGCGAGCAACAGACCGGCTGGATCATGGCCAAACCGCGGAGGTCAGAGTTACCAGAGTGGAGGCAACCGCAACGGCGGTAATTCTTATCAGAAGACACCGATGAACAACAACAACAACAACCAAGGGTCGGGTGCTAAGCCGACCGCATCGGCCCAAGATCTTGTCCGGGAGGTGGGCGAAGACCGATGGCAAGTTATTCATGATGGACAAGAAGGCGGTGAGGAAGATGCGCATGTTATCACCGGTACATTCCTTGTTAATGGTATTCCTACGTTTGTTTTGTTCGATTCGGGGCTTCTCGATCGTTTGTGTCTTCGAGTCATGTTAAACGATTGGGTTTGAGAGTTTATGAGTCTGTTAGTGAGCAAGTTTTATACCTTCAGGAGAGTCTGTACCATGTGGGAGGTTGTTTAGAGATGTATCTTTGATAGTTGGGCAAGTTGACTTCCCTGTAGACTTGCTAGAGTTTCTTTTTAACGGTTTTGAGATGATAGTTGGGATGGATTGGTTAGGAAAGTATAAAGCTAAGATAGACTGTCATCAAAAGAAAGTGTCCTTGAGAGGTCCTAAGGGTGTTAGTGTGTCTTACCTTAGGGGTTTCTAGTCAAACCCAAGGTTAAGTTGATTCTGTTGTCACCTTGAAGTCTTATTTGAGGAAGGGGTGTCCTTTGATCTTATGCCATGTGAGAGATGACCGGATAGAGAGTCCGATAGTTGATGAGATACCAGTGGTGGGAGAGTTTCTCGACGTTTTTCCCGATGAGATTAGGGGTTACCACCGAGGAGAGAGATAGATTTTACCGTGGAGTTGAAGCCAGGGACGGGGCCAATCTCTAAGGCACCGCACCGTATGGGTCCTAAGGAGATGGAGGAGCTTAGGAAGCGTTGGATGATCGACGAGAGAAGGGATACATTAGACCAAGTGTATCGCCGTGGGGAGCACCGGTTCTGTTTGTGAAGAAGAAAGATGGAACTTTGAGGTTATGTATAGATTACAGAGAGTTGAACAGAGTGACGATAAAGAACAAGTATCCTTTGCCAAGGATAGATGACCTGTTTGATCAGTTGAGTGGTGCGACAGTCTTTTCTAAGATTGATTTGAGGTCGGGGTACCATCAGGTGAAGATTAGAGATGTGGACATACCGAAGACAGCTTTCACGTCGAGGTATGGCCATTATGAGTATGTGGTGATTCAGTTTGGGTTGTCTAATGCACCGGCAGTGTTTATGGATTTGATGAATAGAATCTTCAGACAGTTCTTGGACCAGTTTGTAGTGGTGTTTATCGATGATATCTTAGTCTACTCTAAGACTAAGGAGGAGCATGAGGAGCATTTGAGAATCGTGTTGCAGACGTTGAGGGAGCATGAGTTGTATGCTAAGTTGTCCAAGTGTGAGTTCTGGTTAGAGAAAGTCGCTTTTCTGGGACATGTGATATCTAAAGATGGGGTAGTTGTGGATCCGGCGAAGATTGAGGCAGTGACAAGGTGGGAAGCGCCGAAGAATGTTGCTGAGGTTAGGAGTTTCTTGGGTTTAGCTGGATACTACAGACGGTTTGTGAAAGATTTCTCCAAGATAGCTAGACCGATGACAGCGTTGATGAGGAAAGAGAACAGGTTTCGTTGGGATGAGAGTTGTGAGACGGCGTTCCAGACATTAAAGGAGCGTTTGACCACGGCTCTGTCCTAGCATTACTGAAGGGAGCGAGAATTTTGAGGTTTATACGGATGCCTCGAAGAATGGGCTGGGATGTGTGTTGATGCAGAATGGTAAAGTGATTGCCTATGCTTCTAGGCAATTGAAGCCTTATGAGGAGAATTACCCTACACATGATCTGGAGTTGGGTGCAGTGGTGTTTGCTCTCAAGATTTGGAGACATTACCTTTATGGAGCGATCTTTAAGGTATTTTCTGATCACAAGAGTCTCAAGTACATCTTCACGCAGAAGGAGTTGAACATGAGACAGAGGAGGTGGATGGAGTTGATTGGCGATTACGACATGGAAATTATCTACCATGAAGGGAAGGCCAATGTTGTTGTTGATGCTTTAAGTAGGAAGAGTGTACATTCCTTGTGTACAGCTCTATCTTTGATGAGGCTGAGGGAAGAGGTAGCGAGCTTTGGGATACATATGATGCAGAAAGGAGATACCATGAGTGATATGACAGTACATATGGAGTTTTATGATGACATTTGAGGTAAACAGGCTTTGGATCCTAAGATAGTTGAGTGGAGAGCGGGAGTAGAGAAAGGGACAGTGTCCCGGTTTTCTATTCATACAGATGGTAGTTTGAGGTTTGATGGTAGGTGGTGTGTTCCTAATGATGAGGAGTTGAAAAAGACAATCATGACAGAGGCGCATTGCACACCGTATTCAGTTCATCCAGGTGGAGACAAGCTATACAAGGATTTGAAGAAAACGTTCTGGTGGCCTGGGATGAAGAAAGAGACAGCTGAGTTTGTGTCCCGTTGTTTGACATGCCAGAGAGTTAAAGGGGAACAGAGAAGACCACAAGGTAAGATTCAGTCTTTAGAGGTGCCTGAGTGGAAGTGGGAATCCATTTCCATGGATTTCATTGTGGGTTTGCCAAAGAGTCAACAAGGTAACAACATGATTTGGGTAATAGTGGATCGTCTGACCAAGTCAGCTCACTTTGTTCCAATGAAAGATACATGGACTAAGGCACAATTGGCTATGGCCTATCGAAAGAACGTGCTTAAGTCACATGGAGTCCCTAAGGACATAGTGTCTGACAGAGATGCGAGGTTTATATCGAGGTTTTGGAAAGAGTTGCAGGAATCGTTGGGAACAACTTTGAAGATGAGTACAGCTTTTCATCCTGCGACAGATGGGCAGACTGAGCGAACAATCAAGACTTTGGAGGATATGTTGAGAGCTTGTGTGATGGATTTTGGTGGTAGCTGGGAGCAGAGGTTGGACTTGATAGAGTTTTCTTACAACAACAGTTATCACACTAGTATTGGTATGGCACCGTTTGAGGCTTTGTATGGGAGGAGGTGTAGGAGTCCAATCTGTTGGGACGATAGTGCTGAGGCAGTGGTTTTGGGACCAGAGATGGTACATGAGATGGTGGAACAGATTAAGATGATCGGGGAACGGACGGATGAGAGCGACCCGGGATCGACGAGAAGAGTTATGCGAGATCTACATCGTCGGGACATAGAGTTTCGAGTTGGGGACAAGGTTCTTTTGAAAGTGTCTCCTATGCGCGGAGTTATGCGATTTGGGAAGAAAGGCAAGCTAAGTCAGAAGTTTATAGGGCCTTATGAGATCTTAGAGCGAGTTGGGGAAGTTGCTTATCGTTTGGCTTTACCAGCTGCGTTGGAGAGAGTGCATAATGTGTTTCATGTATCGCAGCTGCGGAAGTATGTGAGTGACCCGTCACATGTGTTGGAGGCAGAGAGTTTAGAGCTAGATGAGTCCTTATCATATCTTGAGGTACCTAAGCAGATTCTTGACCGAAAGGTTAGGAAGACTAGGAGTGGTGAGACAGTTTTGCTTAAGATCCTTTGGTCTAACCACGAGACTGAGGAAGCTACATGGGAGGCAGAGGATATCATGAAAGAGCGTTACCCTTTCCTTTTTGATCAGGTATGTATGGTTACGGGGACGTAACCTTGTTTCTTTTAGGGGGGTAGGAGATGATCGCGAGAGTTTTTAAGAGTTTTATACCCCTTTTATATGTTGTGTCGGTATGTTTGTCGGGATAAGTTGGGTTAGTACCATGTCTTATGTTGTTTTTGTTTTGGTTATAAGTCGGGAATGTTATGGGAGTACCTTTGTTTAGTAGTGGTTTGAACTTCGGGGACGAAGTTCTTTTTAAGGAGGGAAGACTGTAATACTCCGTATTTATAAGTCTTGGGGGTACTCTATCGAGTAGCCCTTACTCTGTCGAGTAAGGGCAAGTTGCGAAGAGAAATAGTTTCTGACCTGTTGGGCACTCGATCGAGTAGTTGGGGCACTCGATCGAGTAGGGGGGTACTCGATCGAGTACCTTGGGTACTCGATCGAGTGTCCGGTTTTACGGGGGTTTTTCTCGGGTTTTGTTAATTACGCGATTAAGGTATTTAAACTTATTCGGCATTGTTCTAAATCACTTTTTACAAAACCTAAAACCTGTTTAAGAGAGAAAGCAACTTGTTCTTCTTCCTAATCGCGTTCTTGACAATTCTCGGAGTTCAGACGGTCGGTTTGCATCGTAGTTTGTGTCGTTGGATTCCTTGTGTCGAGGGTAAGCTTTTAATGTAATTTATATAATGTTTTGTTAAGATTGGTGAAACCCTAATTTAGGAATTGGGGGTTTTTATGGATAGTAATTGAATAGTAGTATCTATGTGTTGTATGGTAGGAGGAGAGTTCGTAGAGGAGCCGTTTTGATACAGCTATAGATACCGTCTGCGTGTTGTGCATTCCAGGTAGGATTTCTACTCGTATTAGCCCCATAATGGGATATTGGTGATGTCTTTGTAGTTAGTTGATTGATATGATGATTGTAATTGTGATTGTGATTGTGGTTGTGTTTGTTGATGGTTCTCGAGATGCGTTCTCGGCTGAGTGGGGTCACTTGCGGAAGTGATCTCACGCCCTAGTTTCGCCCTTCGTGGAACCCGCCACGAAAGGGGATGTGCACATTAATGGACAGGGTTATCGCTCGTACGATGAGCGGGGCTTAGGTGGGAACGGCTGCGGTCCCCACGGCGGTAATGGGTCCAGTGGACGATCGATGATTAAGACGGTTGGTTGGATGTGCGTGTGTGTGTGTGGCGATTCATTTGTCTGTTTGTCTTATTGTTGTTATCTATTTTGATTGTGTGATTATCGACCGGTGTTGTTTTGTAAAACTGCGGTGATCCATTCGGGGATGGTGAGCAGATATTGAGCGAGTAAAGAGATGAATCGGGATATTTGGGATGGCCACGACATGACGATAGAGTCTTCCATTTGTAGT
The DNA here is from genome assembly GCF_048544455.1 of Silene latifolia. NCBI lineage: Eukaryota > Viridiplantae > Streptophyta > Magnoliopsida > Caryophyllales > Caryophyllaceae > Silene > Silene latifolia. Next base: position 109,167,570 of record NC_133532.1, on the reverse strand, counting down.
TTAGTATTTATTTATATTTTGATTGAGAACAGATAGTTTGGAATAATGTATCGTACTTTATTTCGGTTTCAAGGATTGTATTTATTCATTAAAGTATTTATAATAAATGTTGTTTCTGTTTTGTCTATTTGATTATCATGCCTCGGGCGACCGAGATGGTGATGTCTTCATACCTGAGTGGTCCTGGTAAGGCACTTGGAGTATGGGGGTGTTACAGATAGAATGGTTGTAAGTGTAAAGGTTATAGTCGGTTATCGTTGACATGTGGTGGTGATGAGGATTTTGGGAAGTATAGCAAAGGATTTAGTATTAGTGGGTTACGAGGACGTAACCTTTATCTTAAGAGGAGTAGGATGCGACGAAGAGTGTTTGATGGTTGTACATGTTGCGGTATATTTGGAAGTTTAAGCCTTTGAGCGTTGGTGTAAAATAATGGATGGATTTAAGTTGTGGTTGATATTGTTAAAAGGTTATGGCCATGCTAGTAGTAGTGTGATGTTTAGGAGTGTGGGAATACTTCGATAGTGTTGACAGTTGGATTATGATGTTTATGAGTGTGAGTAAACTTTGAGGACGAAGTACATTTTAGGGGTGGTAGAATGTAACATTCCGTTCGGTGGTTGATCTTGCTTGGTTGATTGTCTTGATATTGGATTTTCTAGTGGATAATATGTTAGTGAGACGCTGCTAGCGGCTATTGTAGATGGTATTTGGTAGTGAATGGAGTTAGTGTCGAGAGACTATAATGTAGTTGATATGATATCGTGAGCCATGTTGTGGAGGTAGGCATAGTTGGTGGAGTAGGTGTTAAGAGTTCATGTTTTGTAGATTGGGTTTGAACATCGGGGACGAAGTTTGTTTTTAAGGAAGAAAGACTGTAATACTACGGGTTTTTTGTGTTGTTCGCTACTCTATCGAGTAAGTGAGTGTTGCGTGTGAAACAGTTGATGAGTCATAATTATATACTCCCTCCTATTCACCATTTTCTTCCTCTTTCATTTTTGCACAAGAAATAAGAAAGTGAATTTGGACCACACAAAACACACTACCCCACATGCAAATGAATTTGGACCACACAAATCAACCCAAAAAAGGAAATAGGGAAGAAAACCCGAATAATCCAAATAAGGAAATAGGGAAGAAAATAGTGAATAGGAGGGAGTACATATTTATGCCTCCCCTTAATTACTTTTGATACAGTTTTCGTGCTAGTTTATATCATTTACATGCCTTTTATGTCAGAATGTCGATACTTCCGCCTTTTGATGTTTAATGTAGGAGTGATGCATTTGAGGAGAAAAGGAATGAAATGGGCATCGTGGAGTGGGCATGAAGGAATACACGAAACATGTCACGAGAATCCATAAGAATGAAGGAAGAGAAGTTAAGAAGAAAACACGAAGAAAAGAGCTTCTTATTACTAGTGCCTACTTTGAAGAGCCATATCTCGAGTTTTACAATAGATATCCAAGTCATTCCAACTGGAGGTGAAAGCTTATCTTCTTAGATTTCCAACGCCACAAAAATTGCTAGTTTCTGACAAGTAACGAAGAAATGGCGGCCGTTTGAAGTTTAGTGCGCGAAGCAGGAACTTGGTTACTCGATCGAGTACACCTTGGGCTCGATCGAGGAACCTCCATACTCGATCGAGTACACCATAGGCTCGATCGATGAACCAGTTTGTGCAATGTCGAGAGTTGGGGTATCTGAGAATTGGTGCCTCGATCGAGTACATCATAGGCTCGATGAAGGAACCTTCCAGTTTCCATATTTTTCCGCAAATTCCTTAAGTCGGCTATGTATTATTATAAATACCTAAACTCGTATCCTAGGGTAATTATGCTTTATTTTCCATAGGATTAGCATAGCTACTCTAAAAACTCTCTAAAATACTTAGTTTAGTTTATTTTTATTGTTCTTCCTTCCGGATCTAAACATTGCTACTTTACGGTATTGTTCTAATCTTTCAATAATTATAATTTCAATTGCTTGTTCATCTTTCATGTTCTTAATTATGCCTTCTATTATTGTTATTGTTTCTATTATAATTAGTATGAGTAGCTAAACTTATCATCTAGGGTGAAAGGGGATCTAGGTTGTTAGAAAAGTGGTTCTTATGAATTGATTGTTAAATTGCTCTTGATTGTTGTTTAATTATCGTATTACTTCTAATTAGTTGATTACTGATCAGAATTGATTAATTAGTCTTGCATAAACTAGGATTATCACCGACCGGCTTAAGATTAGTATAGGCCAAGATAATTGAATTAGACCGACTTAATAATAGCGATTGTATGTTAAGTTAGATCTAAAAAGACATATTAGAATCGACCGATCATATGACTTTCAACAACATAAATTGCTCAATCAATGAATTAAATGCTCCCCTTTGATGACTACCTAGTGAACCCGAATCCCTAGACTCTTTAATAGTATTGTTATTCATCTGTTATTTACTTTTCAATTAGCTGTTAGAAATCAAATCAAACAAACCCCCACAATTGGTTACCTTAAGACATTCTAAACATCAACAAACTAGATAATCACCACCTCCTTGTGGGTTCGACCCTGACTTACCACTATCTATCTTGTTAGTAGTACTATAGGATTTATTTTGACTAGGGCAAACGACTGAAAAAAAAGCCTTATTAATTTTGGCGCCGTTGCCGGGAGGCAACAACTTTTCTGTTTGTTTTTGTTTATTTTTGTCTTTTATCTCAGGGAGCATCAATTCCTTGAGACAGTTTTATCTTTTCTTGTTGTTTTCGTGTATGCCCAGGTCTAACAGGTTAGAGATTCTACCTTTTGATCCTGAGCCAGAAAAGACCTTTCGCTACAGACGAAGATTTCAAAGAGAAGTCAAGTGGAAGACTTGAGTACACTTGACCACGAGCGGTATACTTTTGCAGAAGATTCGTCCTTAGATGAGGATACTCTTATTTCTGCAGTTGTGAATTCTACAACACCAAAGATGCCTACATTAGCAAGTCACTCCGAACCCACAGTTGCTTCTATTCCTAAAAGTTTTAAGCTCCCTACCACTGAAAAGGGAACTTTTCATATCAAGCCTTCATACATAAGCCTAGTAGAGAGGAATTTATTTGGAGGAAAAGCTGGAGAGGACCCCGCAAAGCATATGGAGAAGTTTGTCACTTATTGCTTCTTTATCCCTTTAACAGCTGGAGTAACTCAAGATCAGATGAAACAAACTCTTTTTCCTTTTTCTTTGAAAGATGATGCAGCTGAGTGGTTAAGGGACTTAGACATAGAGACCGACGCAATTACCAAATGGACTTCATTGGCTCTTGCATTCTACAAGAGATATTTTCCACCACAGAAAACCAATGCTCTTAGAAGTCAAATTATAAGTTTTAAACAAGGTCCTGCTGAGGATTTTAAAGAAGCTTGGATACGGTTCAAACGATTAGTGCGGTCCGTCCCTCACCATGGATTTGAGATTTGGTTCCTTTGCGACCAGTTTTACAACGGGTTGTATGATGATCATAGAGCTTTACTTGATTCTGCTGCCAATGGGAGATTCCAAGATAACACTAATGATAGCTACTCACACAGCTGAGTATGGTAACCCCAGAGGAAGCAAGAGAGGGTGTGGTTTAGATAGTGCGGTCGCGGCACAATTGGAGACTATACTTGCTCAAATAGTTGAACTGAAGACTACTCAGTCTTTGAGAAAGCAAGAGACGGTTCATATGGTTCAACAAGAAGTGTCCTGCGAGAGATGTGGGATAGATGGCCACACTGCGGCCAAGTGTATGAGTACCATTGAGCAAGTTCATGCCTTCCAATCTTTCAAGCAAGGTACTCCATATTCTAACTTCTTCCCTGAAAGGAGTCATAATGCTTATGCTCAAGCCCCACCGCAAAGTACTTATCTTATTCCTCCTAATCATGGTAACCAACCACAAGGAGGTTATCAAAGGCCAAATCAAGGAGGTTTTCAACAGATGCAACCTCCTCCTCAAGCTCCAAGTAATGAAGTGTCAGAGTTAAAAGCTCTCTTACATCAAACTTTGATGATGCAACAAAAGCAATTGGCTCAAATCTCTGAACTCATGGCTCACAATAAGATGTTGGATACTCAAGTTGCTCAGATGGTAGCTTAAAATCCATCAAAACAGTCCAGTCTTCCTCCTCAAGGTAAACAAGCACATGAGCACATTAATTCTATTTCGTTGAGGAGCGGTACTTCTTATAAAGGTCTAGACATAACCATTAATGAAGATGAGGTTCCCTAAATGCATCCTAAGGGATTGGGAAGCCTCGGGTTGAGCAATGACGAGAAAGAAAATTACAAAGATCAAACATGGGATTTGAAGAAAAGCGGAAAGAGGGTGCAGAACATGGTTCCTCGATCGAGTAGACACGGGCTCGATCAAGGCACTACCTTACTCGATTGAGTACAACCCAGGCTCGATCGAGGCACCTCTTCAGTCGATCGAGAGACTACTGAGCTCGATCGAGGCACTTCTATAACTGACGATAATGCTTCCAAACCGTCTCCATAATACAAAAGGAGCCGAGCCAATCAAAACTCAACTACCTTTTCCCCAAAGATTACAGAATACCAGACTTTAAAAACAAACGAGATTAAGCATAAGCATTAAGATTTAACCAAAAGATGAAGTTAGGTTCAATTCTTCACAAGATTAAACCAAACAAATGAGAAAAAAAGACATAAAACTTCCTATTTGTTATATGAATCCTATAAACCAAATCAACATACAACAAATTTTCTTCAAACAATCCTAGATAGATTAAGCCATTTCTCTAGGATTTGCAATAGTTGAACAACAATAAGCATGTTTGGCCAACCCAAACATAAACTCATTCAACATATGAAATTAAGCACAAGGAAGGAGTATTAGATAAATTAAGAGAGACTATGAGGTCTTACAACATCAAAATTAGAAACTTTGAATGAAATTACACCAAGTAATAAGAACTTAGCCAACCATAGTCATTTTACAACCCAATTTTTGTGGAAAGATTAAGGTTTAATTATTACAAGATTAAAAGCAAAGTACAAGATATTTTAGATCAAAGATGATAAGAAGGTGCTCTCTAAGATCTCAAAATGTAGGTATTTATACCCTTAGCTATTGGCTTTAGGTTAAGGCAAAATTAGTGGGTCTTCAAAATAGAGAATCACGAGCCTGGGAAAGAGTAGAAAGCGCAGCCTGCGCTTTTGAGCCTTGCAGCGCGTTTTAACGAGAGCTATATCTCCCATGTTTCTTGGAAAAATGAGGCTTGTGACCTACCATTGGAAAGCTAAGATCACAAACTTTCACCTCCAGTTGGCCTTGAATCAATATGAGGTGTATAACTCGAGATATATCCATTTGAATTTGACCATTGTAAAACCGAGTTTTCAATTCTTCATTTTGGCTCTTATTTGTCTATGCCAAGGCTTCAAATCTTCCATTAAGTTACTTTTCTTGACTTTTCACTTGTTCCCTTGGTTTCCTAAGGTTCGGGATTGACACTTGACTTTTGTTGGCTTTGACGGTTTGATTCTTGACCTTGTCTTCGACTTTCATTGAACAAGCATGTGACTTATTCTCTTCAAAGCTTCAACCCATTACAATTCACCAAACCATACAATATAACCATTCTCAACATGTTACTTTACCATTTCTAAAAGTCTACAAAATGAACCTTAATTAGCCAAATCACAAGTAAAGGATAAGAAAAGCAATTATTTGTAAAACGTAAACTAATGACACATAATCTATATATATATATATATATATATATATATATATATATATATATATATATATATATATATATATATATATATATATATATATAGGAATGAGATCATGTGAGGATACAATATCTTTTTGAGGATTGAGGATTAGTGAATACAATATCACAGGTTCTTCAATACAATATCACGAAAAATCTGACCTTTGCCGAATTTTTTTTTTTTTTAAATTTTTTTTTTTTTTTTTGCACAGGTGTTTTTTTTTGTGATATTTTATCGAATAACCTGTGATATTGTATTGAATAACCTCTGATATTGTAACAAATCCTCAATCCTCAAAAAGATATTGTATCCTCACATGATCTCATTCCTATATATATATATATATATATATATATATATATATATATAGAGTCGGGATCCGGTGAGAACTCCTAAATATTTGAGGATTGAGTAACGAATAAAGTATCACACCATATACAAAACAATATCGCGAGGAAAATTGACAAACAAAACCACCTAAAACTCAAAAAATCAATCGTCATTTCTCTCTCTAAAAATTTTACCAAAATCAATTAAACATCTCAAACGAAAACTTCACAAAATCCTCTCTAAAATCTCGCCGAAAATCCGCAAAAACTTAAAATTCAAAGACGATTTCAACTTCATTTCAACATTATAGATGTATTCGTTCATTAGATTGAATAATCTTACCATAATTCTCTCCAAAATCGTTGAGGTACATTTGTTTCTCATCTTTATCCATTTCTGCGATTTTTTTCAACTTTTGTAGCAATAAATTGATTATACATTTTGATTTTGTTCGAATTTATTATATGTATGTTGAATTAGATGAATTTAATAGGATTAAATCAACAAAATTGAACTAATTATCGAGTTATTTAGGGTTCTTTCGTGTTCTTGTTGTAAATTTCTAAATATCTTACTTATAAATGATTTTAAACGTTTTTCGTTCATAATATCGACACATTGAATCAATTACTATCATCAATTGAAGTTTTAGTTGTTTGTAAGATGTCTTTTTTGTTTTAATCGCTAAAATTAGGGTTTAATATTGATCGATTGTGAAAATTAGGGTTCAACTTTGTTTAATTGTGAAAATTAGGGTTTCATATTGTTTTAATCGCGAAAGTTAGGATTTAACATTGTTTAATTGTGCAAAATTACAGTTTCATATGATAGAATTGAAGTAATCGTTTGTGTTCAGTAAAATGAGTAATGTCGAATTACATGTTGGCTATGATAACGGAAAACGTGTGATACTGTTGTTTGTATGATGTGATACTTGAATGTGAATATTCGTGGTACTCTATTTTCATACATTTTGGCGGAGTTGACTACTACATAATTAAGTTGTAAAATGTCATCAAGGCACTAAAATGCTATAGTATGGTGTTTTCGATGTAAAATGTCACTGGTTTGCAGTAAAATAATGTAAAATGTTGTTGTAAATGCTGTAATATGGTGTGTTTTTTATATTTGTTGTATTTTCTTTTGTCTGAAAGATGATGTTTTGTACATTTTTTTTCCCTTTTTTGCAGATTTCTTCGCTTTTGGAGGTTACTTAAGAGTATGTGTGCATGTTGGCCAAGTCTATAGTGCATGATCAACTAAACAAATCATGTTTTTTTATTCATTTCTCTTATAAAGACAAATTCTGTATTCTTAGATATTGTTTCAAGCGATTATAAATTTGTATTTTTTTTTTTTTGCATTTTGGAGTTGGAATGTAATGTAATGGTAACAATATTATAATTGTATCAGGATTTGCCTCTTTTTTTATGTTATTAAATAGAGAATATGGTTCTTAAAGTATTTCATTTTTTTTGGTAAACAATATCACACGTTTTTTTTAACAATATCACAAGTTTTAGTAAACAATATCACATTTAATTATAAAAAATATCACCTTTCATGACACAATATCAAATGGCTTTGAGAATAATATCACACTATTAGTTTAACAATATCACAAGATGTGGTAAACAATATCACACTACTGGCTTAACAATATCACAAGATGTGGTAAAGAATATCATAAAACAATATCACCATTATTGTGTTAATAATATCAAATGATTTAGTTCTTTCAAAAAAAATATCAAATGATATGGTAAACAATATCAAGTTATTGTGCTAATAATATCACACTATGCTATTAACAATATCATATATTTATCTTTATTTGCTAGTTTACAAACAGTTATAAGAAACAATATATATCTTCATAAGTATCACGTCATATTGGTCTAGAAGCATTACCGAACAATATCAAACTTCAACACATCCCGGTATCACACTTTATCCAAAACAATATCACATTCACAAGAAATCTTGAAACACTCAAACTTTTTGTTATTGAGAAATAATATCACAGCATATAAGATAAAATATCATTGTTGATTCTAAACAGTATCAAAAAATTACAACGGCAATAATATTAATTTATAACGACTACAACAGATTACTATCCTTCCAAAATTACATCAATCAGTGCATATTCAATTAAAGTTTTGTCAACACAATCTGAGTACACAGATTAGTTCCTTTCCCTTCTTCTACCTTTACCAATTTCTTTTTATTATCCTTTTTGGCATCTTTTTCCAGCACAATCTTCAACTTCTTGCTTGACGTTTGTTCAACCTCATCTTGTTTTAAACACCAGTACAACCGTTTTATATAACCATTTCATGACCATGACTCAACTTAATGCAGCCACCTGACTATCTATTCAACTTTCAGGAACTCAATTACATCAAACCATTAGTATGACACCAATGAAGAATATCACGAAACTTCATATCCCCTTGGAAACTAACACTGATCCTTAGCTTCATTTCTGACTTGGTTTTATCAATTAGCTTCTTTGGACGCATCATGAGACTTCATATCCCCTTCAAAGTGGATCTGCCATTCCCAGTAAGCAAACTTGTGTGAGAGATATACAAGGATGCAAAATAAAGCTCGTCGAGAGGAATGAACCATACAGTGTTGTGGCGTCTACTTCCACTTCATCGATGATCCATCTCAAAGAAAGAAAAGGTGGCCAACACATTTACTCCGCATGATTCTTCACCTTTAAGCCGCTTAAACAACCTGGTTTACGCAACCAACAATCTAGTGGGACAAAGTCCAACCTATTGTACCAATAGAAGAAAGTGGATTAATCAAAACTCGAATCCACCAATGAATTAAGAGCACTCAGAGAAAATATGAGCAAGGCCACAACTGAAATTAGACAAATCCGATCTAATTAAATTCAATACCTAATGAAAACAATGGAATCAGAAGAACCAACAGCAATATCTTAAAATTTATGTTGTGCTTGCTGCTCAACAAGATGAATTGGTGATGGTCAAACAAAATACCGCAACTCAATAAACAAGCAGAATGTAAATCAGAAACATATGATGACAACTCAACAATCTAGTGGGACAAAGTCCAACCTATTGTACCAATAGAAGAAAGTGGGTTAATCAAAAATCGAATCCACCAATGAATTAAGAGCACTCACAGAAAATATGAGCAAGGCCAAAACTGAAATTAGACAAATCCGATCTAATTTTTTTTCAATACCTGATGAAAACAATGGAATCAGAAGAACCAACAACAATATCTTAAAATTTATGTTGTGCTTGCTGCTCAACAAGATGAAAGGGTGGTGGTCAAACAAAATACCAAAACTCAATAAACAAGCAAAATGTAAATTAGAAACATATGATGACAACTCAACATCAAATCTATACCAAAACCAAACATACACCAAACTTGGAGACTCATTTGGCAGGTAAATTAAGCCTTAAGCCCAAAGCTTCTTAGGCCAATTTGGACCAAGTCATATCTCTGTCCAATAGGCCGCTCAAAGCTATACAACTTTCACGATCTGACAAAAAATAGCACAAAAAAATACAATGTAAACAAACAAGTAGTAATTGATTTCTGACAATCAAAGTAAAAAGGATGTAATAAAACAATATCACACAGTCTGCTAAATAATATCACATAGTCTTCTAAAGAATATCACACTGGATACTTTAGTAGCAAATACGTGATATTTATAAGATGTCAAACAATTTAGAACCTAAATCGACGAAATGTATACTACTACTAGCTAACAGTAAAGAGTAACAATGTAAAACAGATGTAAATCAATCTGACACAAATTTAAAAATATTTGAAACAAGATACTACACATGTAAATTAGGTTTACATAACAACAAAACTCGAACAAAGTGAAATAATTTAAAATCGCAATCAAATAACAAGACTATGAATCAATCTCATCAAAATTATAAATCGAGAACAAAAAAATCATAACAACATGTGAGTTGAACATAGATCAGAAAAAAGTACTAAATATATAACAAATTCGTAACTTTTTCGAATTAAATTAACCTAGATATATGAGAAAGAAGACCAATAAATCATATGAAATCCTTACAAATTAAACCTAATTCAGGAAAAAGAGATACAAAGCATTGAAATAACGATGAGTAGCTACAAAATCATAACAAACGCAATAAGATGAGTAGTAATTGCAAATATATGTAGCGAAACAACAATCACATGAAAATAAAACTGAAATTAAAAACTAAAGATAAAGTAGATGTACCTGACATCGTGATTTCGATTGAAAGAGTATGACCGTTGATAAGAAATAGAAGAATGACAAATGATTGAGCTGAGATTGAATTCGAAACAAAAAAATCACGAAAACAGGAAAATTAGGGGTTGCGTAGAAGAAGCTAGAAGGTAGAGAGAGAAAGGCTTTGGGTGAGAATGAATGAATTATGTTTGTTTCGATGGAGTAAGGAGTATATATGTGCGCCCGCGAAATTACCATATTACCCTTACTTATCGGCACTAAATCATGGACATTGGATCTCTTAGATCTGACAGCTGGTATTAATCCTCAATCCTCAAATATATGAGTCATACTCACATGATCCCATATATATATATATATATATATACTAGTATTGGTGCCCGGCTTCGCCCGGGCTACCTCTACTTATCATTAAATTTTTTTTCATTAAATAAAATTACTTGAAGTTGCATAACCCATAAATTTATCATTAATATATTTTTCTATGATATATTTTAAAATTACGATAAAACAAATTTTGAGACAAATTCACTACTCCCGCTATTAATATTTTACTCTTATTAATGAAACAATAGTAATAACATTTCACTACTTGCCCGTAATCATTGTTACTTTCACTATTCCCGCCGTAATTATTGTTATTGTCACTATTGCCGCATTAATATTGATAATTTCACTACTCTCGCCGTAATTATTGTTACTTTCACTATTGACGCATTAATATTGATTATTTCACTACTCCCGTTGTTGTTTCTACAACTTTCACTAATCTCGCTGATAATATTATTACTTTTACTATATTCAAATGAGTGATTATTATCATATAACTATATCCAATGTTACTACAATTCTTTTCTTTACTGACGAAATTATTGTTACTACTTAGGCATGCAATTTTAAGAGGATTATATATTTATATAAATATATTACATATATGCATTAAATCAAATCGAAACAATTATACAATATTATATATTATGAAATCAAACTTGAAATATTTATAACCTACTTATATTATATTTTTGTATGTTAAACAATTAACATCTCTATACATCTAATAAACTATAAAGTTTAATAAAATTGCATAGATTTTAAATTTAATATATAATTTTATGATGATAATAATTAATACCATAAGTGTGCATGTTTATACTAATTAATTATTTTATTTGAAGGAAATTAACCATCTTCTATATATATTTAGGAAAATTATCAAGCATCTTTTTTCTTTTAGTCTCCTTGAAATTGACCATCTTAATTAATTATTTTATTTTAAGGAAATTGACCATCTTAATTAATTATTTTATTTTATGGAAATTGACCATGTTTTAGTCTCTTACAAATGTTAAGGAAAATTACCAAGTTTCTATATAATTTAATTTTAACCCAAACTATATAATATTTGCATTGAGATCCCTTAATCGGGTCCATCACACGGTGCTAGTGATTTAAAACTATATAGTATAATTAATTTGTATAACTTTCTTTAATTACATTGAAGTCCATTGGTTTCTGGATTTAATATATAGTATTGATATATATATATATATATATATATATATATATATATATATATATATATATATATATATATATATATATATATAGAGAGAGAGAGAGAGAGAGAGAGAGAGAGAGAGAGAGGAAGAAGAAGAGATCTAGTGAGTCCACTTTTTTTCAATTGAGTCCATAAGTCCCCATTAGGGCCATTGAAAAGATGAGATGGAAGGCTGAGATTGAAGGGGAAAAAGAGGGGATTAATGCTAAAAGGAGGGGATTGATGCTAATTAATTACTTTCCCTCACTACCATCACTAATCAAACCCCTAATTTCACTATATAAACCTTATTTTTTCACTCACTTCTCTCTCCTATCACACAAATATCCATCCTCTTATCTCTCTAAAAACCAAAAAATTAAAAAACCAAAAAAATCCAAAAATCCAAAAACCAACAAAAAAATCCCTCCTCTCATCCTCACCACCACCGACCACCTCACCCTACTACCCCGACCTGTCAGCTACCACCACCACGCCTCGCGACTCACCCACACCCACCACCATCACCCACACCCACACCCACACCCACCACTATTTCCAGATCTGAAACAACCCGACTACCACCCTCCCGACTACCACCTCGACCACCACCATCATTCTCCCTCACGCACACCATCCCGACCTCCACCATCCCCAGATCAGAAACACACCACCACCTCTCGACTACCACCCCGACCACCACCACCATTCCCCCTCACGCATACCATCCCGACCTCCACCATCCCCACCATTTCCAGATCTGAAATACCAAAACCCACGCCCACGCCTACAACCACCCACAACCACCCACACCTCGGCCTCGGCTGCAACAACCACCCACACCCACAATCGAAACATAACAACCTCGACCTCACTGTTCTTTCCTGCAACAACAACCCACAACCCACACCCACCACCATCCCGCATCTCTGTCGCCACCTAACGCCGCCTCATGTGGTATTGTCGAGGGGTTCTATGTTTTGTTTTGTGGTTGTTGCCGGTGTGTGTTCTGTTTGCTTTGTTTTATAATTTTTTGTTTGTGAAATTGTGTCACGGTTTTTTGTATTGCCTTTTTTTTTGTCAGATTTCCTTTATCCTAAATATCGTATTGTTATAGATTTCAAATTTTGTATTTCAAATCTAGTCTTGTTATTATATTGTTTTGTTTCAGATCTAGTTTTAAAAAGATACACTCGCATTTTTTAAAATTTACACTCGTAGTTCCTCAAATTTACACTCGTATTTCTTTAAATTTACACTCGTAGTTCCTAAAATTTACACTCGTATTTCTTTAAATTTACACTCGTAGTTCCTCAAATTTACACTCATATTTCTTTAAATTTACACTTGTATTTCCTCACATTCACACTCGTATTTCCTTAAAATTCCACTAGCATTTTTCAGATTTACACTTACACTAGCATTTTTCAGGTTTACACTCATATTTCTTTACAGTTACACTCGTATTTCTTTACATCTGCACTCATATTTTTTACATTTACACACATTTTTCAGATTTACACTCATATTTTATTAAAGTTACACTCGTATTTCTTTACATTTACACTCATATTTCTTTACATTTTACACTCATATTTCTTTACATTTACACTCGTATCTCTTTACATTTACACTCGTTAAAATTATATAAATTTTCACTCATATTTTTTGTGGGTATGAGTTCGTGTTGGAGGACGACGGTGGTGGTGTTTGTTGGTGGTCGGACTAAAGTTTTACTCGTAAATGACCAAAGTTACACTTGTAAAGGACCAAAGTTACACTTGTAATGCCTTAAATTTACACTCTTAGACCTGCAAATGTACACTTACAATACTACTTTTACACTCGTAAAGCATCAAATGTACACTTGTGATATTTTAAGACTATATAAATTCAAATTTTAATATAGAAATTGCCTAAAAAAGCAAATTTACACCCTTAAAGTATTACATTTACACTCGTAAATCATCAAAGTTTCACTCGTAAAAATGTCAAATTATAGAAATTCAAAATTTCCGTCATAAAAAAATCAAAATTACACACTTAAAATATTACATTTACACTCGTAAAACATCAAAGTTACACTCGTAAAATGTTAAATTACATTAATTCAAAATTTCCGTCACTAAAAAAATCAAATTTACACTCTTAAAATATTACATTTACACTCGTAAAATATCAAATTTACACTCGTTAAATGTTAAAATTATAAAAATTCAAAATTTCCGTCACAAAAAATCAAATTTACACTCTTAAAATACAACATTTACACTCGTAAAACATCAAATTTACACTCATTAAATGTTAAAATTATAAAAATTCAAAATTTCCGTCACAAAAAATCAAATTTACACTTATACGACATTACATTTACACTCATAAAATCTGAAACTCAAAAACTAATTAATTAGTGCTAGAGAGAGAAAGAAAAATTAATTAGTGTATAGAAATTTGATTAGTGATAATCTTTTTTGTTATTTTCAATCTCAACCATCCATCTCAATCCAACCATCCACATTTTTTTCCTGTTCTTTTTAATAGCCCTTAATCAATTTCATCTCAACTATCCATTGAGTCCATCCAATGGCCCTTAGAGGGACTTATGGACTCAATGGGAGAGGAGGACTCATTAGATCCTCACTCCATATATATATATATATATATATATATATATATATATATATATATATATATATATATATATATATATATATATATATATATATATATATATATATATATATATATATATAGAGTCGGGATCCGGTGAGAACTACTAAATATTTGAGGATTGAGTAACGAATGAAATATCACTCGTTCTTCTAAACAATATCATCGCGATAAAGGTAAAATAACACACTCAGCCTTGATAAAAAAACATAACGCATAAAATTTTCTTTTCACTCTACACTTTCTCTCTCTAAAATTGAACCAAAAACGAAGTGAACGAAGGATTAGATTGGCGAATCACTCAAAATTATGAAGCAATTTCGATCATTCTTCAATATAGTTGCGTTTTGAGCAAAATTCAGGTACAATTTTTGCCGTAATGCTCTCAAATTTTTGAATTTAGGTATAATATAGTGAAATAATTGTTAAAATCGAGTAATTATTCAATAAATGTTGTATTATTGTTTTGAATCTGCAATATAATCAAAAATTAGGTATAATTATGAGAAATTGTGCAATTATTTTCAGATTTTGATTCAGTTTTTTTCAAATTAGGTATACCTGTAGTCCAGTATAATAGTATGTATCTGACTCTTAGCTTTGTTTTACGCACATGCGTCCGAGTCGAAGTAACATAAAGTGTTCGATACTATGCCTTCTTGTTGCATGCGCAGATGTCTAATCTTTGTTGTGATGTGATGTTACGTTTCCTGTGTAAATATTGTCCATCTTGAATATTTTTGCATCTTGTTATTTCATCAGATCCTTTTTTATTTGTTGGCCTGGTGAAATACAACAGCAATGTTGGTATACTGGATTACTTGTATAGGCATATTAATTGGGATTTATATAATTGTACTTAGACTTAGATCTATCCGAATTACTGATTTCGGAAACGAACATCCCACATAACATTCAAACCTGAATTGAGTTGGTAAAAAACACTTGACTTAAAAACAACTCGATCAAGTTTGATTATTGTTCTTAAGTGCACTGATTAAGAGTTGTCTTTGCTTTTACTTCAGAATGTGTCATCTAAAATCATGTCATTTTCTGAACATGGTCCAAGGGCAATCTGTATTTTTTCTGCAAATGGTACAATATCAAGCGTGACTCTTTGTTAGTCAGTTACGTACTTCGGGTGGCTCTGTGACATATGAGGTTTGTGGCAGATTTTATGCTTTTGTTGCGTAAGAGTACAGGAAGAAAGGCCCCCAGGAAGCAATTGGCCACAAAGGCAGCACGTAAGTTGGCACCAACAACTGGTGGAGTGAAGAAGCCACACAGGTACATGCCAGGAATTGTGGCACTTCATGAAATTAGGAAGTACCAGAAAAGCACTGAGTTGTTGATCATGAAGCTGCCATTCCAGAGGCTGGTTCGTGAAATTGCACAGGATTTCAAGACTGATTTGCGATTTCAGAGTCATGTTGTGTTGACTCTACAAGAGGCTGCGGAAGGTACCTTGTTGGTTTGTTTGAGGATGCTAACTTGTGTGCCATCCATGCCAAGTGGGTTACCATCATGCCCAAGGATATTCAGCTTGCTACGAGGATCAGAGGCGAACGTGCTTAAGCGGGTTATGCCATGATATGATATACTTACTAGTGTTTGCTTATAGGTTATATTAGTCGTGCTAATATCGAGTAGGATCGTGGTGTTTTGTTGGCAACTCTTGACATTTTGGTACTTCATGTTTGATGATATTTTAGGATGTCACACTGATTTTGTGTGAAGCATGAATTAATTCAGATATGTAATTTTGTTCTGAAATTATACAAGATCAGGTTCAATAATATCACTATTTAACAAGTGCTTTGACTCTCTAATTTTGTGATACTGTGAAACAATATCAGAACCATTAAGATAAAATACCACAAGTCCTTAGAAACAATATCACAGTTTCGTTATTAATGTGTTAAATTTACTACTGACATTATTTCTTTTTTTTTTTTTAGTTTTCTTTACTTGCGGATATTGATTAAGAGCTTGTGTGCATGCTGAGAAAGTCTATATTACATCATCAACTAAGCAAAATCGTCTTTTTTACTCATTATACTCACATATACAAATTCTTTTATGCTTAGATGTAATTCCAAATGACAACAATTTTGTATTCTTTCTCCATTTTTGGTTAACAATATTATAAAACCTCATAATCAAAATAATATAGTGTTACCAAGATTTGCCTTTTGTATTTTACAATGTCACACGTTATTGTAAACAATATCACACTTCATTTGAAACAATATCACCATTCTTCTGAAACAATATCATCACATCACGCTTAATTGTAGACAATACCCCTTGTGTAATATTGTTATGCAATACCACATGTAATTATTAACAATATCACTCTGTATACAAAACAATATCACGGTTAAAAGTATTTTAAAAGGAGTCTTCAATTTGTGCTACTGTGAAACAAGAGCACAATCAGTAAAATAAAATATCACAATTCATTAGAAGTAATATCACACTATATGTAAAATAATATCACACTATATACAAAACAATATTGAACTAAAAAAGATTTTTAAATCCCTATCCACTTTTGTTATACGAGAAACAATATCACAATCATTAAAGTAAAATATCACATTATATTTGAAACAATATCACACACTTAGACCATAATTAAAGAGTGTAGCCGCAAAAAGAAAGATCACCTGACACGATATCATATGCTTATGGTATTAGCCTATGTAGGATTCGAACCTACATATTTGTGTGATCACACAACGCTCTACCAGTTGAGCTAATAGGCTTCAATAAAGCACATTCAGTAAAGGACACGGGTAAGGTAATCTGACACGATATGAATTTATATCGTTAGAAAATGAAAGTAAAGTTACTCTAATTGGAAAAAATAAGGTTCATGTAACAGTTACCTTACTAAGTTTTTCCTGAAGTCTTAAATCATAATTCTCCTAGAAAAGACCGACAAAATCCATGTATTACCAATTTTCATTTACTTTTAACTCAAGTACTTACACAAATACTAACTTACAAGTCAGAAAGGACACAAGTAAGGTAATGTGACACGATATGTATCTGTGTTCTCTACCATTACTCGTTAGCTTCTATCACTAACACTACATACCCCAAAAGTATACTACCCACCTTTAACAACAAAACGCACTTTATAAGACACAAATTGAAGAAAATGATGGAATTCAAATATAAGCTAGCACAGTATGTGAGGCAACATAATATCCACTAACTTCAAACCAAATCATAGGCTAATTAAATCCTACAGCATCTAAATGAGTCAAGCCGATTAAATCATACGTTTTACATAAGACGGTCTTATCGTAAGAGTTTACACCTTCATGGGAAAAAAAAAACCATATGTCAGGTATCTCCAGGTGCATCACACCAGTAATCTTAGTATTAAGAAGGTAACTACCAGTGTAAGGATTATTAAGCTTATACTTGTTAACTACAACACCTTCCTCCATTTTCTTTGAATGCTTCTCAACTTTTGTTGCAGATGCCACATCTGCCACTGCCCTGATTGTACCCACCTTGCCATTAGCAGTCACATTTCTGTAATCTGCTGGAACATGCCAATATCCAACATGATCACAGAAAAACCATAATCAAAGTCGTACCCGTCTCTACTTGTGTTTGCATCATCACACGCTCGATTGTTTTTGTATGATTTGAGTAGCACATTATGTGAGGCAACATAATGTCCAATAACTTCAAACCAAATCTTGTAAGATGTAATAATCCAAAAGTTGGTTATGTGTACAAGTTGATCCTACTGCGAAGGAGCAATCGATCCATAACTTACGATTCCACAAAGCTTACCGCACTCACTAAACTAGTGACTAAAAGATTCAATAACTTCAATTAAATAAGACATAAAAGACAGACAAAAACATTGACAACTTAGGCATCATACAATAATTAGGCTACTCAAATCATACAAAACGTTACATATTACTTGATTGCATCAAGAAGTTTACAAGAGATATCAAATTACTCATAATTTTAACATAACTATAGCATAATAACATGGATTTGTACCAATATATTCAGTGCAAACTCAAATCCACTAAAAATAATCAATTCTCATACCTGCTTTCATTTTGTTTAATGATGAATTTAATCGTTTGTAGCATAGAAATAAATCATGAAATCCGACTGTGAAACTAAGAATCAAGACTAGAAAATATTATCAATCACTTACGATTAAACAAAAGTAATTACATACAATTGAATCCAAAAGAAAATCAGAAATAAAAAACAAAAACCGAAAAAGATACTAGAAACATACCAGATATTGTGATTTTAAAGAGTAGAAAATGTTCATCGATAGACAATCATAGAAGATGAGTAGACGAAAATCGAGGGAATTAATTTGGGGAAATTCAGAGCTTTGGCTGAAAATATATGTTAGAGAGAGAAACGGAGTAAGAGATAATGACGAAAGAAAGCTGTGATGGGCACATTTATATTACAAAGTGGAAAGACGGATCTGCCCTTAATGAGATGAGCGTGATTGATGGCCATAAGATCTCTTAGATCTGACGACTGTTATTAATCCTCAATCCTCAAATATATGAGGCATACTTACATGATCTCATTCCTATATATATATATATATATATATATATATATATATATATATATATATATATATAGAGAGAGAGAGAGAGAGAGAGAGAGAGAGATTTAGGATCCGGTGAGAACGAATACTCGGTGAGAACGGTGAGAACGTACTTATAAACCACACGTGCCTAATTCACACACATTACACTCATTAAAATTTACAACAAAAAATGCCCCACTATTACCAGATCTTAATCTTCCTTAACCCCATCTACCACCACTAGCACACATTCCGATCAGCTACAACCAGACGCCGGCGACAACAACCACGACCAGACGCCGGCGACAACAACCATTAACAGATGTCGGTGACCTTCATCAGCGTCAGGCAGGAATTTCCTTTGCGACAACTGCTGCCCCCATTCACTTACTCTTCTTCATCTATACTCCAGCCATTGTGCTCGCCGGATTTCCATCGACACATCACGTCGACACCACAACTGATGTCGACTCTAACTCCGCAACAAATCGGGCTTTTTATTTCACCCCAACATTCATATTCATCATTTCAATACCCTCACTCTTATTAGCTTCGCCGCCAGCGACTTCGAACAATCACACCACCAGTCGCCGAAAACTCAAGGGCTTTGTTACTCGGTACATCAAATTTACTCGACTCACCTCACTCACCACACTACCACCAACCAGCTTCATCCTTAGCCACTCTGACAACCACGGGCACCTCAAACTCGCACAATTTTCACCACACGAAATCGATGTATCTGAATTCTATATTGATGTATCTCAAAGAACTTTTAATGTACCTAGTAAGTAATTTTGTGTATCTATGTTTAGATACATTAAAATAGTTGTTAGATACATTAACAAATAGTGTAGATACATTGTAAATTTGTAATAGATGGGAAAC
Organism: Silene latifolia; assembly: GCF_048544455.1. Lineage (NCBI taxonomy): Eukaryota > Viridiplantae > Streptophyta > Magnoliopsida > Caryophyllales > Caryophyllaceae > Silene > Silene latifolia. The sequence goes on along the minus strand of NC_133532.1, from coordinate 109,147,520 downwards.
GAACAAAGCATGACAACTGATTCCGGCGAAGGGCGAAGGTTCATGAAATGGGTCGTCGCCATAGTTGTCGGCATTATGGTTGTTCGTTGGTGGTTCGCCGGCTTAGTGGTGGTCGCCATCAACGGCAGCAATCAGATGAACGAGAAACCAGATCTGGGCTTTGCAAATCGCGATTATTTGGGGGCTTCTGATGCTCAATCGCTGGACTTACACCGGTACCATGGATGTTCGTTCGCCGGAGATTCTCCGGCGTTGATAGTAGTCGTCATCAGCAGCGATGGCAGCTGATGGGTAATAACGAGGAAGATGATTGGTGGCTAGGTTTGGGTTAGAGACCGAGGTAAGGGACAACCGTGTGGTGGTGACCGGCGAGTTGTGCAGCTGGCGACGGCGCGGTGGTGATCTTCAGGTGGTGACGGTGGTGGTCCGAGGGTGAAGCAGTGGGTGGTTGGAGTGTGATGAGTGATTTGGTTAGAGTAACGTAGGTTGAGTATGTTTAATATAATAAAAAGAGTCCGTATTTATTTCAATTCTATAATTAGTGTTCATTCTCACCGTTCTCACCGAGTGTTCGTTCTCACCGGATCCCACCCCCCCCCCTCTCTCTCTCTCTCTCTCTCTCTCTCTCTCTCTCTCTCTCTCTATCTCTATATATATATATATATAGAATTAGGATCACATGAGTCCACCCTATCTTTCTGAATCCGTGAGTCCATGAGTCCATGATACAATATCACACGTTATGCTACACAATATCACAACTTACAGTTTAACACGTTATACTAAACAATATCACAGCTGAAAAAAAAGTTTTTGAAAACAAAAATTCAAAAAAAAATCGTGATATTGTTTTGTAATACAATATCACACGTTATACTAAACAATATCACAGCTTACATAAAAAAAAATAAAAAAAAATTGAAAAAAAAAATCGTGATATTGTTTTGTAATACAATATCACACGTTACACTAAACAATATCACAGCTTACATAAAAAAATTTAAAAAAAAAAAACTTTTTCGAAAAAAAATCGAAAAACAAATTTTGAAAAAAAAAATTCGAAAAAAAAAATTGAAAAAAAAATCGTGATATTATTTTGTATAGTGCGTGATATTGATTTATGGACTCATGGACTCAAATATATAGGTGGACTCACCGGATCTTGCCTCTATATGTATATATGTATATATGTATATATATATATATATATATATATATATATATATATATATATATATATATATATATTGTGGACATGGGCCACGGGGGCGCTTGGGAAACAAGCGTTTGCATTTGTGGAGTCGCCACCAATTTATTGTGGAAAATTGGAAACCGTTCGAATATCTCGTGCTATGTCAAGACATAAAGTAGTGACATGAACACCAAGAACTCGTTACCTTTAGCATTTTATGTCTAGAATGACTCTCGTGGATGCCAATGAACACGGATGTTCACAGAGATCTGGAGTAAGGGGTGAGGGTACGTATTAGGAAGCTCTTTTGATCGAACACCTAATCCCGCCCGCCTCGATAGCGGCCTCTACTAATGATTAGGGAAATTATCTATACTCGATATATTGTCGATTATATGCATGCAATGCAACATCCATAGAATTAATCCTAGCATGTGAAGATTTAAACTAAGTCGGTTGACACGTAATTTTAGCATACAATTAGGTCGAATCGGGATTTAAGTTCAATTACATGTGAAAGCATACAAGCAATAAAAAGGTACAATGATAAATACAATAAAGGAAAATACAAAAATGAAAATTACAATAATTATATCGGGTTTAATGATTTATGTCGAAAATACCTCTAAAACGGATAATTTGGAAAAGAAAGAATAAATGAATAAATTAACGAACAGAATTTAGGCGATAATACGATTAATAGTAGATTAAATACGTAAGCTAAAACTAGGTCAAGGCAAAACGGGAGTTCAGAGACAGAAATCAGCCAGGAACAGGCGCAACAGAGCTGCGTCCTCTAGGAGAGGCGCAGCAGTCGCTGCGTCTGTTCCTTAGCTCAGTTCTGGCTGTGAAGCCAGAATTGCAAGTCGTTAATGTTCGTTGGTGATTTTAAAGCTTGATTTATATTATTTGACTCGGATGAAAGTGATTAACAGGTTATTTACATGTGATAAACGGTCGTAAAAGCAATAAATATGGATGAAACTAATTAGGGCGAATTAATTACAAGATTTCAACGGAATAATTAACAAATTAAGGAACTAAACAAACTAATTAGGTTATTAATGACGAATTAATGATAGATATGATGAATATGATAATAAACAGGTGGAAATATATCAAAGATCGAATTCCAGAAGCTCAATATGAATGAATCGAATTTCTACAACCCGGTTTGACTTTAATGACGAAAACCCACAAATATTAATTACTTGGGATTTAAGTCGGGAATTAATGATGAACTAATTATGAAGAATTATGATTTACAGGTTAAAATTATCATGCTTAAATTGTCGTGTTAATGAAACAATGAACATTCGAAAACAAAGTGAAAAAACAAAAGGACGAACAAAAGACGAAGGAAGAAGAAAGGAAGCAGGAACTGCGGCAGTCTCACGAAGAGGCGCACCAGGTACTGCGTCCCTTCGAAGAGGCGCAGCAGTTGCTGCGTCATTTCTCGACGGTTGTCCTCTGATAATCCGTAAAAAAGGTTTTAAACAAAGGGTTTTAGAAATCGGTTTTAATTGTATTTTCGACATAAATCTTACAATATGATTACAAAAGATGAATAACAATAAATAAAAGAGAGATTTACACCCTCAGACTTACATGTTTGACGAAACGAGATGAACTAAGTTTACGATTAGTGATGCTCGACTCGAATGTAAACGAAAGTGCCCTCGTAAGAGGAATTAAAACAGATTGATTAAAGTTGATTATGGTGGAGTTGGTCAAATTGGTCGGTCATGCACAACGAGGCTGGTACTCAGAAGGATCCGAGCTTACGTGGTCGAATGTTCAAGCACATAGGCGCCAAAAAGTAAGAACGTGGTCTAGAATGCAAAGGGAGAAGAGAAGGGCGGACACTCGCGTGAGAAATATGTGAGACCGAAGGTCTCTATTTATACTAATCACACGGAGGAAGTAGGGTTTTTCGGAGAAACTTTGGAAGTGAATCTCGAAAAGATATGAAAAGATACGAAAAATACGAGAAATGGACTTGGGAAGAGCGCGCAGCACTGCGTCTCTTGGAAGAGGCGCAACACCTACTGCGTCTATTCCCAAGTTGTTTCCTCCTGCGGAAGAAAGATTTCCGTGTTTAGTTTATGGAATAACGGAATAATTTTGTTTTCCTTAATATTTTGTGTGAATATTACGGGAAATTGTTTACCAAAGATTAAAAGATTTATAAAATATGGAATAGAAATATCCGGAACATTCCAGAACATTCCGACTTGGCATTTTATTGGTGGTCAGAAAATGAAGACGGTTTCAGGCCCAGACTCCAAATGTACTCTAATTACTGCCAAAACGACCGTATCGGCACGTAGATGACATTTAAGAGGTAGACATAAATGTTTGAGCGATCACTTGACGATAAACTTACGAACTGTCACAAATCGTTCCACGTACCAAACATGCGGCCCAATCATCACCGGGTGGTTTGCGGGAGGTGCAGAAATGAGGTATCTACAGAGCCCCCACTTTGACTGAGGCTTGGACAAGGCGAAAGTCAAAGTATAGCCATCAGGTGAATCGAAGATTACAACCTGACGACTATGGCGACGCGAGGCGGCTCAAGGGGTCTGAACCAAGGACCTGTCGTCGGGAACATTTTAGAGTCTGTCGACTATCGGGGAGGGTCGTTTAAAGTCCATTAGACTACGTAAGGAGGCTCGCCAGCCATAAGAAGAGACCATACCTGGAATTCTTTGAAACTCCAGAAAAAACGAAACGCGATATTGGAAGAAGACAGCAGGACACAGTCTGGAACTGCTGGGAGAAATCTGCTTGTGTTCAGCTTCAAACAAACTTCGGAAGAATTTGGGATCGATGTTGATCTCCATGTCTCGAGAGGAAAGTGAATGTCGGTCGTGAACTCTCGCTGGGGGAACATAATCGGGAACTGATCTCCATGTCTCGAGAGGGAAAGTCTATCCGTGTACTCTCACTGGGGGAACTTAATCAGGAACTGATCTCCATGTCTCGAGAGGGAAAGTCTATCCGTGTACTCTCGCTGGGGGAACAGAATAAAGGCGTGTCGAAACACCTGTCAAAGAGGGATGCTCGTTGTGACAAGCTAGGTCTTGGATAAGAAATAAGGCGATAATTTGTTGTTGGCTTGGAAGATGTAGATCCGGGTGAAGAACATACGTCAAACGGACCAAATACGTTATGTAGCATCAAGGAAGAGGCGCACCAAAGATGGGCCCACAAAAATAACGAACTCATAACGAATTTTTGAAAACTCGTATGAAGGGAAGCTAAGGAAAAGGCGCAGCAAGAGCTGCGTCCCTTGGAAGAGGCGCAGCACCTGCTGCGTCTTTTCCTGGGCGCGTCTTTTCTGCGTAAAAACCCGATGAAACAGGGTTTTCATTTCATTATTTTGAAACATAAAACCTCAATTACTCTCTCAAATTCCAATTATTTCCGTCAAAATTTGATCCAAAAGCTTATATTTGCCATGACTAATCGAGGTATGTGTATCAATCTTGCATTTATCTTCTGTATTTGCTCAAATGGGATCGACAAAATTAGGGTTTTTGATCCTAATTAGTCGAAAATTTGGGGCTTTTCCCCCAAATGGTTTTGCCTTGCAAAATTGACTTTGTAAATGGCCAATTGGTAGTATAAGGATCATAACTATGTATTTGTTTCGAATTTTTGTTGAGTTTTGAGCATTTGGGTAAAATTGAGACGGTTTCACAGCTAAACCGTAAATTGCTTCGAAAATAGCCTTAGGATTGCCCATTTGCGACGAAACGCGATATTTGGAATCCTTGTGTTATGGGTAAACTTCCTACCATCTCGGAATTTTGGTTGGTGACGGCTTTTTCATGACACTTTTCTTAGGGCATAATCGTCGTTATAACGAAATGCTGTCGAAATTCCGACTCGAACCCATGACTAGGCTTCAACTTAGGCTTGACTTGACCCAAATTACCACATGAGCGGACGGGTTTGTGGGAAAATTGCCAAAGATGGCTAGAAAAGAGCGATTTCGGAGCTCCGAAAACTCGAAAATCCCCTAATCAAGGCTTGTCGTCACTTGACGCGGCCTAAATTTACTTTAATTTTGCAAGTGATGAGGCTTCTACGTCTGGGAGGGTTCCCATGGACGTGGACACTGCTGTTGACCTTTCTCAGGTGCTTGAGGAGGCGTTGGAGGAGGCTTTCACCGCTGCGGTGATGGCTGCTGAGGACGAGGTCTAGGAGGAGGCTGCTGATGAGGAGGAGGAGGCCCCGAGACGGGCCAACGTTGGACGAGGTGGTCGCCAGCTGAGGGGAGCACCTGCGTGGGCTGAGACCTGGGACAGTAGGCACCTGCTCTGGGCCGCGGAGGGTCACATGTCTTACAGGACGGTGAAGAGCTTGGTAAATAGGATTCATCACTCTTCTTCTTTCATTTCTGTTTGTCATTCCTTTTCTTCTTCATTTGAGCTAAAGATAGCTTTTGTTTCAAATCAACATAGGAGGTCGGGAACATCAGGTCGTTCTCGGGCTACACGACGGCGATGGGGTGCTACGAGAGGCTGTCGGCTGAGGAGCGGGCCATGATCGAATGGGGAGCGTTCGGTGCCTTGGTGCAGGCTTGGAGGGACATTGCGAGGAGGAAGCTTCGGGCTAACCTCAGTCTCGTCCGAGCTTTCTTGGACCGGTTTTGGGACACGACCTCCACGTTTCACATGCCTTTTGGTGAGGTGGGGGTCACTTTGGAGGACTACGGCATGATTTATGGTCTGCCGTGTGGGACTGAGGTGGTGGAGTGGCCAGAGACGGCCATGAGGGTTGACTCGGCGGAGGCCAGGAGGCTGATTGGCTGGAACTTGGCGCCGAAGGCGGCTGCGGTACCTGGCTTGGTGCCTAGTTCTTACGTGCGGGACTACTTCGCGGGGAAGACCCCGGCGTTGGTGGTGATCGAGGGGAGGGAGACAGCTCCTCTTCCCTGCACTACAGAGCAGAGAGTCCGCTTGTGGCTCTGGTGGTTCTTGTCTTCGATTTACCTCGAAGACAAGGGAGAGAGGCTTTCGACGAAGCTTCTTCCCTTTCTTTCTGACCTGAGCTCCCTAGGCCGTTGGGACCGGGTCACTGCTGGTTTTGCGGTCCTCATCCGCTTCATGAAGGCCATGGTTCGTCCGGAGTTGATGGAGAAGGGGACTTCTCCTGCTGCTGTCGGCCCTGGATTGCTGTTGGAGGTATGAACCTTCACTTATTCTCATGAAAGATCATTTCTTTTTCTTATCAAGTCACGAAAGATCGTTGTTGATTATCTTGATTTAGAGGCGTGGGTGTACTCCTACTTTCCGAGCCTCGCGCCCAAGAGGACGGAGCCGGTGGAGAAGGCCTATCCCGTCGTGAGGGATTGGGTGATGTGCCGCACGAGGAGTCGGCGTTCCTTCCACGACGTCTGTCGGCGGGAGGTGAACGCTCTTCAGCTAGACGACGTGAGTATTTTACCTTACATTTGACTGTGTTTTCTTTCTCTTTCTTTTAGAACTGATCATAAGAATGACCCTTCGTTTGCTTTTCTAGTGGGTGTCTAGGCCTTGGGAGGAGTACGCTGGCAATCCTCCTTTCGTGGCTGAGGTCCTTCGACCTAGGAGCTCGAGCCGGCTGCTTCTGAGGACGTCGATGGGTCCTGTGTGGTACTTGGGCGAGCGCTTATCTCGGCAGTGTTCTCGGGATGTCTTGACGGTTCTCATCGATCCTCCTCGGACGATGTTTAGGGAGCCTTCTGAGGCTGAGAGGGAGGCTGACCTGGCTGGCGTCAGTGGCGACGCCCTCCTCCTTCCTGGTGAGGACTACTCGGCGTTCCTTTACGGGAGGTTGACGTACTGGCCGGTTGTGGTAAGTGCTTTTCCCTCTTTTATTCTTGATTGTTTAAGCATACGATGAAGGATCATCGGTTAAGGAAAATTATCTGACTTTGCAGGAGGTCGAGGCGGCGGGCATCGAGCCCCCAGAGTACCCCGAGACCCTTGAGTACACCGACATGACGGGCATGACGAGGATCTCCGAGCTACGTGACTTTGACGTGGCGGTGAGGGATGCTGGCCTGGACGATTGGCAGCATCTGATCTGGAGGGTGAGTCTTCTAGTCTATATAGTTTTCGTGTAAGAACACATTTTCTCGAGTTTGCTCAATTGCTAAACATTTTCCTTTTGAAATGCAGGTCGCGCCATCCCGGTTCGTGGCTTTGTGGAGGGTAGCCAACTGGCTGCGGGCTACCGCCGTCGAGGCACTTGCTGGTGGCCGAGGACGTCAGGTATGAACCTTCCGTTTACTTTATTTTTGAGTTTTCTAATCTTCTTTTATGCTTGAAATGATTGACATGAGCCAGTTTTTGTCGTTTGCAGAGGGAGCGCGAGCTGGAGCGAGAGCTTGCCCAGTTCCGAGAGGAGACGGCTCGTCTGCTGAGGGAGCTCGAGGTTCGCGACGCCGAGTTTGCTGCTCTCGAGGTGAGAGTTGCTGAGCTAGACGGCGACGAGCAGTAGCTTTCTTGTTGTTTTTTTTTTTTGCTGTATTTTTGTACATTTGTACATTTTCGGACATTCGGATTTTGTTTTGGGGCTCAAGCCCCCAGTTTGGTGTACATATCCCTTTTTTGGTTGTATATATGATGGTCTGCGTGCCTTTGCTGCTGGGTTGCTTTGTTTGTACCTGCAGGTTAGCTTTGAACAGGTTTGGTAGATGACGGTTTATGCCGTCATGCTGCCGAAATTTACACAAAAATCACATAGAACATATATTTGTACATATGGCCTAAATTAGTGCAAAACAATGGCTCGAAAATGAAAAAAAAGTATGACCAGAAATGCAAAAATTTGGTCGGAAATGGCAAAATGCAAAAATTTGGTTGGAAATGACCGAAAATTTGGTCGGAAATGACCGGACGGTAGGGAGGGTTACCCCCTAAAAAAAGAAAAAATAAAAACATGTAAGTTTGAAGTGGAGAGTGAAATGATTCCCCAAAAGGAAAAGAGGTAAAGTTCGAAAAATGATATAATGAAATTAAATACCAAAATGTAAAAAAGAATAAATGAAATTAAATTGGTGTAATGATTCTCAAAAAGAAAAAAAAAAGAAAAAAAAAGGAATGTTCAAGTGTGCTAAAATGAAGAAAATGTCGATATTGTCTCGAGATGCTTGCCCGCGAAATTAGGAAACACGAAATATGGTAACTTGACGCATTTACCAAAATAATAACCCGTATGAATAGAAAATTATTCGTTGAGGAATTTAGGAAAGATCCAACGCGGAAAATCAGAGAAAAACAGCTGAGGAAGAGGCGCAGCAAGAGTTGCGTCCCTTCGAAGAGGCGCAGCACCTGCTGCGCCTGTTCCCCAGTGCGTCCGTCCTGGCGGATTTTAGGAAACAACTTTTAGTATAAATAGATACGTCGAAGGAGGTTTTATTCACATAATTCTTTCGTCTTTCTTCGTCTTATTACACAAAACTCCCAAAATAAGCCTACATCATGAATGCTCTTGAAATTCGTCTAAAAGAATGGACAAATGAGTTCTCTAGTGTGGAGAAGTATGACATGGATGCTTATAATTTTGGAGCACTTTTGAGCTTGAAGTTGATAAAGGTAGTCAAACCGTTTCTCGATGCTTGTCTTGACTATTGGGACCCGAATCATCACGTATTTGCCTTTCCGAAACATTTGCATGTTATTCCCTCCACTTCTCAAGGGTATAAGAATAAGTTTAGAGACTTGCTTGGATTGGCCAGAGTTGATGTTGACCGTCTTGTGACTTCTAAAGGAGTGCGAATGTTGGATTTCATTGATCGCTTCATCAATAAGACTGATCCTACTGTTTCTTATGTTGCAAGGCGAAGGGCATTCGGGTTTTGCTTGTTGCATGTATATGTCCTTCAAGGACATGTTGATGACGACATGAGGGGCGACCCTCGTCTTTTGAGCCTGATTGAGCAAATGGAGCTGCGCAGGAGCCCAGCTTGTCTGTGTTTAGGAGAGATCCTATTGGGCTTGGATAACAGGAAAGTCAATCGCGACCTACCTTATTTGGGAAGTCCCATTATTTTGCAGGTAAAAGAATACTTTTCTTTCTTTTTCTTTTTTTTTTTTCTTTTTTTTTTTCTAATACCCGCTTTTGGTAGGTTTGGCTTATGGGGCGCCTTCGATTGATCAAGCCCTCAACTAATGTCCCTTCTTACCATGCTCGTTCGATTGCAATGAGGACCAGGCTTTACATGGTGGACTTCACTCGAGTGTGCAACTACTGGGAAAACAAGTTGAAAAGTGAAGATGGCCCCTTAATTAGATGGACTGTACCATGGTGGCACCTCAAATCTGTCACTGGAGTATCTTCCTTGGATCCTACCCAAGCTGTTCGCATTCCCGGTTTGGAGTTTATAATATGCATCTTCCCAGAGAGGTTGATGAGGCAGGTTGGATTGAAGCAGATGATCCTGAAGCTTGACACTGTCCCGCAGACTGCCGTGGCGCTTACTATGGAGAGTCGAAGAGAATGGGCCATCAAATGGGCTCAGAGGAACATTTGGTTCTTGAATTCTTCTGTCAGGGCGCTATGGGTGTCAGATTCCTATATGCGGTGGAGGAAAGCTGCTACTCCGGAGGAACGCGAGAGACTGAGGAAGCGTGAGCCTATTGACTACAAGGTTCGCGAGGTGGAAAAGGAGAGGGAGAAGCATCGGCGAGGGAGAGGAAGAAGCCGGGTTTCGAGTTGTTCATCCTTCGAAGAAACCGAAGACTTCTCCTGCCATCGAGATGGTGGTTGGCAAGAATGGCAAAGCGAGACCACGAGAGAGACCATTGGTGATTAGGTCGGAAGTGGCGCAGGAGCGTCCGGCTCGAGGTCGCGACAAGAAGTATGATAAGAAAAACAAAGGCAAAGGGAAAATGGAAGAGTAGCCTATGTCTTTTATTATTATTTATTATTATTATTATTGTAATAAGAAGGTGGGGTTTTTAGAATCCTAGCCTATTTATTTTTATTATGATTTTATTATGTAACGTATTATTATTATGAATGAAATAAAAGAGGTTGATTGGTTATGAAACCGTTGTGGTTTTCTTTTCATTATTCTTGTCAAATTTCAAATGCATTTGCAAATGTCCTTCTATTTACATTTAAAGCGATTAAGTGGGTTGTATCCCGTGAAGGATTGCCTACGTATTCATTAAAAAAATGAAATCAAACCCTTGTGCGTAGTTCGAGTAAATGTAAAAGAATAATTGTTCTAAGCAAGAGCTTGTAATGAACTTTAGAAAATAAGCATGTGCTTTACTTACTCCGAAAATGCAATTTAGTTTATTTGATGATATGAGAATGACAAATTGTCGAAATGCAAGAGCAAGATGACATTAGCTTGATACAGCTTGGCCAGAGGACGTTTATTTCGTGCCACAAGAGCGACACGTGAGGTTACGCGAGGCGCGTTTTTGCTCCTATTCTAGGCATAATAACGTTTTAATTGGTCAAGGTTTGTTGGGTTGGTAAATTCATTCCCGTCTAGGTCTGTGATCCTAACCGCACCCCCTGGAAGTATGAACTTGACTAGGAATGGCCCGGCCCAATTGGGTTTGAATTTTCCTCGTGGATCAACATGTAAAAGATCCCTAATGGATTTGAGGACCAAATCTCCTTCTCTGATGTTCCTTGTCTTAACCCTTTTGTTGAAGGCTCGTTTGATACGCGCCTGATATGTCTGCACATTATGCAATGCACGTAACCTTCGTTCATCCAGGAGGATGAGTTCTTCATATCTATCCCTCTTCCAATCGGCTTCGGGTATTTGACTTTCGAGTAAAATACGCAAGGATGGTATTTCTAGCTCGACTGGTTGTACGGCCTTCATGCCGTAGGTCAAATAGAAAGGAGTAGCCCCAGTGGGCGTCCTAACGGATGTACGGTATCCCCATAAAGCAATGGGTATCTTGCTTGGCCAATCTCTATAGTTGTCAATCATTTTCTTGAGAATTGTGACAACGTTTTTATTTGCTGCCTCTACCGCGCCATTGGTTTGTGGTCTATATGGCGAGGAGTGGTGATGCTTGATTTTGTATTTGGCTAGCAATTGTTCAGTCTCAGCTTGGAAATGTGATCCGTTGTCACTGATGATCTCATGTGGGCAACCATATCGACAGATGATATTGGTTTGTATGAACTTTGCCACGTTCTTGGCTGTAAGACTAGTGTAGGAAGCTGCTTCTACCCACTTGGTGAAGTAATCGATTGCTACTAGGATGAAATAGTGACCTCCTGTTCCGGCTGGGGTGATCTTGCCGATGATGTCAATTCCCCAAGCAGAAAAGGGTCAGGGAGATGTCATGGTGTAAAGCAATGAGGGAGGGACATGTTGTACATTTCCGAAGATCTGGCAATTATGGCAATGTCTCACATATTTGATGCAATTAGATTCCATCGTGGTCCAATAATATCCTAAGCGTGTGATTTTCTTTGCCATCATGGGTCCACTCATGTGAGGGCCACATTCTCCTTCATGGACTTCTTCCATCACCTTTCGTGCCTGTGAATGATCAAGACAACGCAGGATTACACCAAGAGGTGTTCTTTTGAATAGCTCTCCTTGCATGAGGACGTATTGGGAAGCTAGCAAACGGATAGCGCGTTGTCCCCTTTTGTCCATTTCCGGTGGATAGGTGCCGTTGAGTTTGAAGTTTAGGATTGCTTGGAACCAAGGCTCCTCCGTAATTTCCTCTTCATCGGTGATTTGGTGCACATAAGCTGGCTCTGATCGCCATTCGATGCATAAAGGCATTTTTACCATACTATCCGGCATGTTAATCAAAGATGCGAGTTTTGCAAGAGCATCCGCGAATTGATTTTCTTCTCGAGGTAGATGTAAGTAGGTTACTTGATCGAAGAATTGGGCTACTTGGTCTATTCTGGCTTGATAAGGTGTCAGGCTTTCGCTTTGGATTTTCCAAGATCCCGTAACTTGATTGATGATCAAACAGGAATCCCCGTGTACTCGAAGATTCTTGATGCCTAAACTTACTACCTCTTGCAATCCAATGAGACAAGCCTCGTATTCTGCAGCGTTATTTGTCACCTCGAAGTCGAGTTTGACAGAGATTGGTGTATGCTCGCCTTCAGGAGAAATGAGCAATACGCCTATTCCAAATCCTCTTAAGTTCGATGCTCCATCAAAATAGAGGTCCCAGGAGTCTACATCTGTTTGGAGTATATCCTCATCCGGAAATGACCAAGTGTCTATCGTTTGTGTGTCATTGATGGGATTTTCTGTGAATAATTCGGCAACGGCGCGCCCCTTTATGACTTTCAAAGGTACATATTTAAGATCGAACTCAGAGAGCATCAAGTTCCATCTCGCTAGACGTCCATTGAGAACGGGTTTCTCGAAGAGGTATTTGACAGGATCCATTTTGGAGAATATTTTGGCGGAGTAGCTAAGCATGTAGTGGCGTAGCTTCTTCATTGCCCACACAAGAGCGAGGCATGTCTTCTCGAGTGGCGTGTATTTGCACTCGTACTCCAAGAACTTCTTACTAAGGTAGTAGATGGTTCTTTCTTCTTTTTCCTACGGTTTGAGCTAACATGGCGCCTATGGCCGTTTCGGTTACCGTGAGATATAAACCAAGAGGTTTATCTCGTTGGGGTGGCATGAGCACTTGCGGTTTGGCTAGTATTTCCTTGATTCGGTCGAAAGCCTTCTGACAGTCATCATCCCACATGGTGTGATCTGTTTTCTTTAACTTCTTCAATATGGGTTCGCAGATCATGGTGAGTTTCGATATGAATCGACTGATGTATTGTACCTTACCTAGGAATCCCCTAACTTCTTTCTCTGTTTGAGGTTGCGGCATTTTGATTAACGCTTTGATCTTTGAAGGGCCTATTTCTATACCTCGTTGACTAACCATGTATCCCAGGAGTTTGCCAGATGTTACTCCGAATGCGCATTTCTGAGGATTGAGCCTCATGTTGTACTTCCGTAGCCTCGAGAAGAATTTGCGAAGGTTCGCAATATGTCCCTCTGTTGGGGCTGGTGTCCTCTACAAGTAGTGCAATAACATTTAAATCTCTAAAAGGATCAAAGGGTATACTTTTGTATTATTATCAGTTGGTCCACGTTTATCAATAACGGTTGGCTTGCTAGATAAGTTTGACGTTATTGTCATACAGATGGCGGTGATCAACTGGTCCCTAAAAGTCACACCTATAGGATACGTTTGAGAGATGTGACGGTATGAAAATACAGTCATGTTGATGCCAAAATTGACTAAGCAGTTAGTCCGAGTTATTGACTAATAATTAGTCAAACGTGATGTTGAGATATTTTATTTAATACGGATTAAATAAAATTGGCTAAGGCGAATTAAACAGTTAATTCGTAAATTAAATATAAACGGTTATATTTAATTAATGTACATAGAATTAATTATACAATATTGTCTTTGTCGGACATGTATTAATATATCGGCTAATCCTTGTTACTAGACGATGTTTTAAAATACCGATAACCGATGACAATTTATAATAAGACCGCGTCATATACATTTAGTAATTTGGAGTCGGACCACGAGTTAAAATGAAGAGGAAATGAAAGCCCATTTCTTCCCCTCTCACTCGGTTTGGCCGAACCAAAAGAACAAAAGAGAGGCTCTCTCTCTTTTGTAACCTAAGCATATTCATTTGCAAACAAACTAGGGTTTTGAACAGCAATTTTCTCTGAAAAACTCAGATCTCACATCTAAAAACTCACAACAATTCTCTCAATATTGCAAGGCAATTAGAGAATACATTTCTAGCACAAGGGCATAGTCTCAGACGGTCTTGGGTGTATCGATTAGGAGGAAATCTACTTTGATTTCTGTTCTTAGGCCGCATCTCAAAGGACCCGAGGTTATTTCTTATGCTTTATCGTTTCTTTGTTGTTTTTCGTTTATGACAATATATCGCATATTAAATTTACGTTATAGTCCTATAATTTAAGAGTTTTATACGGATATCACCCTACAAGTGGTATCAGAGCGAGGCCACGTAAATTTTTCTATGTATTTCTCATCAAACGAATTTGAATCGATAAATTGTTTGCATAAAATTTCGTGCGGCACAATATTTTTTTTGTCTCGGCCATTTTTTTTTTGGAAAACCATGCGGCCATTGTTGTTTTCTCGGCCTGTTTTCTGTTTTTTTTTTGCCTAGAAATGCGTGCCACACGTTTTTCTTACTGGATCAGACGATCTTTTGTTTTCTTTTTATTCTTTGCATATTGCAATTTTAAGCGATAATTATTGCAATATGTTAAAGATGTATCAATTTTAGTTTCAATTCTATACGGATTAGATTAAATTGCAATTGGGTTTTAACAAATCGTTTTGTTTTGTTAATTGATGCTCACGTTTTGAGCCGAGAAATTTTTTTTGTTCTTTTGTTGCTCTCGGCAATCAGCAACAGTTATAAAAAAAAAAAAAAAATTTGGTACTGTTCACGTTCAGCCGTGAAGAAAAAAAAAATTTGTTTTGTTTTTTTTTTTTCGGCCATGTTTTATGCATAATACGGATTTTATGCATTCGCTTGATAGTGAAACGGTTCACTCACGTACCATTTAGTTATTTTAAAACGATTTAAAGTAACGGATTATCACGGATTAAAATTAAGTTGATTAAAGCGGTTTTGTCACATAATTTTAATCATTAAAGGTGGTTTGGATAAATTTAACATAATTACGGAATTATGTCACACATAAACTTTATTTTAGTTGATGCATTTTATTTATCGTTATTTTGAATGTTTTGAATGCTTACATTACGTATTTATTTATTTTTACAAACGGTTGTAACTTAGTGTGGCCTTAGTAGAACGTGTTACCGTAATGATGGAACACGGTCTTGGTTGTATTTTGAGATCTCGTATCTCCATTTTGATTTTTCCCTTGTAATTACAGTTTTTATTTAGATTGTAAATAGGTTTATTTTTGTAAATTTTAATTGTATTTTTGAGAAGACCAAAGATGGAGATCGGATGCTCACTCCCGCTGCATGGACAAAGATGGAACATCAAGACAAGCTTCTCGGGTCCAACGGTGGATTCCAAAGTTGTATTATGTTCTTTTTACTAGGATAGGCCACACTAGGAATTTTTACTTACGTTTTGCATTCTTTTATTTATTTTATCGTAACGATAGATTGCATCATATTCCGCCTAAAACCAAACCACCTAATAATTGCATGAAAACTGACTCATATAGAGGTCACGCGTTAGTTTTCTTTGACATTCTTATGTCACACGATCAATTTTAAGCCATCACCTAAATTAATTCATTCACGTAATGCTAGTTTTTCGTTCACTTAAAATGAATTAAAACTAAGTTGATGGGATCTTCCTCGTATAACCAAAAATTGAGAATAGTCTTTATAGGTCAAACTCCAATGAATCCCTTCTTCGTCGGTAGGCATAATATGACCCCTTCTACGTCGGGTAAGTTGGAACTGATTGACTTATTTTATCTCAACACTATGGTCACTCGTACGATCTTGTGATTATGGTGGACTATAGATAGGATTTACGGAAATCTATCGACCAAGAGTTCTTACGGAAGAACTAGCTAAACAGTTGGCTTATCAATTTACGGAAATTGAGTCTTGGGATCACTTGTATTATTCTTGAGGGAGATCAATTATGCAAGTGCAATGAGTCTACATGATTAAAATGAATTTTTAATAGACTTAAATCACCTCGATGAGTTGCTTATTTCGTTTTGTTTTCCTTTCTTTTTCAGTGTAGATCACGATCACTTAAACTGCTAATAACAATATGGTGGCCGTCGTGCGACGACCCAATGCCTAGTGCCACATTGGACCGTGAGTCCTGGCTTCGGATCTTCATGAATCGGATGAATCGATCAACTCGATCGAAGAATGATGGATCAAACTTCGCGGACTGGGAGGCGGCATTATGGAATGCTGCCGCAGCTGACGGGAAGCTCAAGTTTCTGACTGAGCCCATCCCGTCAAACCCAGGTCCCACGGCTGGAGCTAACGAGATAGCCAAGTATAACGATTTCGTCATGGAAGCGGGTGCGATTAAAAACGTACTCATTTTTGCAATGGAATCCAATTTGCAGAAACGCTTCATAGCCCAAGGTGCAAACAAGATTTTCACCACGCTCACCAAGGAATTCTCGAAAGCACCGAGAATCGTGACCTATGAGCATACCACTCGCTTCTTTGATGCGAGACTCCAGAAGGGCCAACCGGTTAGCCCACACATTCTCAGCATGATTGAGAATGTCGAGAGACTGGAGGCGCTTGATTGTAAAATCAGCGAGAACATCGTGATTGACCGCATGCTTCATTCACTCCACGATGGTTTTGCGCTCTTTAGAGCAAATTACTATATGAATGATTTGAAGAAAAGTCCCCATGAATCGCACTCCTCCTCGTACGGGTCGAGAAGGACATGAAGTTCGGTGGGAGCTTGAAACAGGATGTTCTCGTTGTGTCAAACAAGGGCAAGGGTAAGGGCAAAGCTCAGGCAGACCTAGCGGTAGGTAAACCGAAGTTTAAGAAGTCGGGATCAGGTAAGAGTGGGCCTGGTGAGGCAAGCAACTCATCAGGCGCGACAAAGAGCAAGACCGAAAACATGGAATGCCATCACTGCCACAAGACTGGGCATTGGAGGCGTACATGTCTTGTTTATCATGAGGACATAAAAGCAGGTCGCGTTAAACCTGTTGGTATGTCTTCTTCCTCTTCTACTTTTATTCATATGATTGAGATTAACCACGCAAGTTACGGAACTTGGGTACTAGATACTGGTTGTGGTTCTCATCTGTGTAATCATGTGCAGGGGCTCCGAAACATCGAACCCCTCATAAAGGGTGAGGTGGACTGCGTGTCGGGAATGGAGCACGAGTGGCTGCCGTCTCGAGGGGAACATACGTGATCCGGACTTCCTAGAGGATTTGAGTTATTTTTATATAATCGCTATTATGTACCCAGTCTTTCTAAAAACATTATTTCGGTTTACGCACTTGACAAACTTGGTTTTTCATTTGTAATAGAGAATAATTCTTGCATTTTCTCATTACACGATATGATTTATGGCAAGGCAGTCTCCATAAACGGAATTTATGTTTTAGATCAGACCACCGAAATATTACACGTAATGAATAAAAAGTTAAAGGTTGGTGACAAAGATCAAACGTATCTATGGCACTGCCGTATGGGACACATTAATGAGAAACGCGTAAAACAGCTCATAAAGAATGGAGCTATCTCGGCCTTTGATTTTCAATCATTTGGCACGTGTGAATCATGTCTCATCGGTAAGATGACTCGAATTTCCTTCAAAGGTGTTGGAATGCGCGCTGCTGACCTATTAGGACTCATACATACGGATGTGTGTGGGCCTATGTCAATCACCGCACGAGAAGGCTATAGGTATTTCATCACTTTCACGGACGATTTAAGTAGATATGGCTATGTCTACTTAATGAAGCACAAGAGTGAATCCTTTGAGAAATTCAAGGAATACCAGAATAGGGTACAGAACCTACTGGGAAGAAAGATTAAAACACTGCGCTCAGATCGTGGTGGCGAGTATCTTTCTCACGAGTTTGATCAACACCTTAAAGATTGTGGGATTGCCTTACAGTTAACTCCACCTGGAACACCTCAGTTGAATGGTGTGTCCGAACGGAGAAATCGAACACTACTTGATATGGTTCGATCCATGATGAGTCACACCGTGTTGCCTGACTCATTGTGGGGTTATGCTCTTCTGTCAGCTGCTCTAATACTTAACCGAAGTCCGTCTAAAGCTGTTGACAAGACTCCATATGAACTATGGAAGGGAACGGTCCCTAACTTGTCCTTTATACGGGTTTGGGGCTGCGAGGCTTATGTCAAGTGGAGACACGAGGATAAGCTCGGCCCACGATCGGTCAAGACATACTTTATAGGTTATCCTAAAGGAACACTTGGTCATTACTTCTATTCGCCAACCGAACAACGTGTTTTTGTTGCGGCTAGTGCGACATTCTTAGAGAAGGAATTTCTCGAGAATGCAAAGAGTGATAGAACCTTCGACCTGTCGGAGATTCCAGAACCAAATACCGAGCAACCATTGGAGGAACCAATTCCTTCAATCCCGGCTGCGGTGAATATTCCTGAGGAACCTAGGAGGTCGGGAAGAGTCTCTATTCCTCCGGACAGATACATTGGTATGGTCGAGGAACATGACATAGATGACATTCTACTCTTAACGAGTAGTGAACCCGCAACCTATAAAGGTGCCATGACTAGTTCTGACTCAAAGCTATGGCTTGAGGCCATGCAATCCGAGATGGACTCCATGTATGAGAACAACGTATGGGATCTTGTTGACTTACCTGCTAAGGTTCGTCCCCTTCAATGCAAATGGCTTTACAAGATAAAGCATTCTGTGGAAGGTCAACAAGATATATATAAAGCACGACTAGTTGCTAAAGGTTTCACCCAAGTGCCAGGTTTGCACTACGATGAAATTTTTGCACCCGTAGTCATGTTGCGTTCCATTCGGATTATCTTAGCGATCGCCGCTTTTCATGACTATGAAATTTGGCAGATGGATGTGAAAACCGCCTTCTTAAACGGTTTTTTGGAGGAAGAGTTGTACATGGTACAACCCTAAGGTTTCATTGATCCTGAACATCCTAAGAAAGTGTGCAAGCTTAAGCGTTCCATTTATGGACTTAAGCAAGCTTCTAGGAGTTAGAATCATCGTTTCGACCAAGTGATAAAAGAAAATGGATTTACTCGATCGGTCGAGGAACCATGTCTATATATCAAGTCGAGTGGGAGCAAGATTGTCTTCCTAATATTGTATGTCGATGACATACTCCTGATTGGGAATGACATACCTCTCTTAACTTCGGTAAAAGTATGGTTGAAGAACCATTTCCAGATGAAATATCTGGGTGAGGCACAAAGAATTTTGGGCATCCGTATCTATCGAGATAGATCACGTCGGATGTTATCTCTCAGTCAGGAGTCTTACATAGACAAGATCCTAGAGAGATTCAGCATGACTAACTCCAAAAAGGGGTTTCTTCCTATGGCTCCAGGGGTGCATTTGAGCAAGTCCCAGGCACCAGAGACACCGGAAGAGAAAGAGCGCATGACACGGATTCCTTATGCCTCGGCTATAGGATCAATCATGTATGCCATGATATGCACACGTCCGGACGTGGCATATGCATTAAGTATGACAAGTCGATTCCAACAGCATTCAAGTGAATCACATTGGATGGTTGTCAAGAACATTCTTAAGTACCTACGGAGGACTAAAGATTGGGCATTGACTTATGGAGTCGATCAAAAGCTATGCGCAACCGATTCTGTGAGATGCTAGCTTCCAAACGGATCGAGATGACTCAAAATCTCAGTCGGATTCATTTTTACTCTTAATGGCGCTGTGATCAGTGGAAGAGTTCCAAACAAAGTGTTACAAAGCAGATTCTACGATCGATTCCGAGTACTATGCCGCGTCACGAAGCTGCAAAGGAAGCGATATGGATGCGTCAATTCTTACAAGGACTATCTGTAGTGCCTAGTTCGAATGACCCGATCACCATCTATTGCGACAATAGAGGTGCCATCTTCCAAGCTAAGGAGCCAAAGTCTAGCAACAAGTCTAGACATGTACAACGGAAAGCTCATCTAATCCGAGATTACGTGGAGCAAAAGGAAGTAGTGATAGAAAAGATTGCTACAGATGATAACATAGCAGATCCTCTCACTAAACCATTACGACAAGATAAGCATGAAGGGTATGTTAATTCCATGGGAATTAAACGTGTTCCTAAGTTGTAGTACTCTTTTATGGATTAGATTCATTCTCTTATGTACTCTATACGACATCATCGTTTTGATACTTATATATTTTGTTTTTCATGTGGATTTGTACGACAATTTTGAACACCACAAAGTGAACTGAACAAACATTATATTTTTGGTCCTTAATTGCCCACGTGAGCTGATAACTCAAGGTAATTATTTTGTGACATTGGTTGATGGTGGGTTCAACGAGCCATAAGTCAAAAGGTTGTCTGACCAATCACAGAGGCGATTTATACGGATATCTCGTAGGACACAATTGTGACATCGACGTGGAGTCCTAAATGTTTTATCACATTCGGTGCCCGGTCGTGGATAGGACCTCAATGGTGATCCTAAGAGTCGATTCTTTTGACTATCGACTGTCTCTTGAGATTAAGGCAGATTTTGGGTGACTTTGGTTTCTTTCTCACGGTCATCCGTAACAGGGGGCCAAGTAGATTTTTTCGGGTCATTTCATCTTTGTGCTTAGTTCGGAAGGAGTCGAGTTGAAGGAAATATTCAGCCTTTATCAGGTACTCGATATTTCTCAGGGCCACTCGAGGAGTTGTAACTGAAATGCATGGCCATGCTCGAATACGAATTCGTTTTATCAGTTAAGTTACTCTCTAGTCGGGGAAACCACTCTTGATACAGATCGATTGTAAAATACGACCTTTGCGGATCCGGATCTGCAAATTGTTTTACATTGAGTGGGAGAAATTTTAAATGGATATGAGAATCGGTTATTGCACATACACTTGTACGGACAAGTGGGAGTTTGTTGGAGCTGTGTCCTCCAGTTAGTGCGGATAACGTTATTACACATACACTTATACTGACAAGTGGGAGCTTGTTGGGGCTGGTGTCCTCTACAAGTAGTGCAATAACATTTAAATCTCTAAAAGGATCAAAGGGTATACTTTTGTATTATTATCAGTTGGTCCACGTTTATCAATAACGGTTGGCTTGCTAGATAAGTTTGACGTTATTGTCATACAGATGGCGGTGATCAACTGGTCCCTAAAAGTCACACCTATAGGATACGTTTGAGAGATGTGACGGTATGAAAATACAGTCATGTTGATGCCAAAATTGACTAAGCAGTTAGTCCGAGTTATTGACTAATAATTAGTCAAACGTGATGTTGAGATATTTTATTTAATACGGATTAAATAAAATTGGCTAAAGGCGAATTAAACGATTAATTCGTAAATTAAATATAAACGGTTATATTTAATTAATGTATATTGAATTAATTATACAATATTGTCTTTGTCGGACATGTATTAATATATCGGCTAATCCTTGTTACTAGACGATGTTTTAAAATACCGATAACCGATGACAATTTATAATAAGACCGCGTCATATACATTTAGTAATTTGGAGTCGGACCACGAGTTAAAATGAAGAGGAAATGAAAGCCCATTTCTTCCCCTCTCACTCGGTTTGGCCGAACCAAAAGAACAAAAGAGAGGCTCTCTCTCTTTTGTAACCTAAGCATATTCATTTGCAAACAAACTAGGGTTTTGAACAGCAATTTTCTCTGAAAAACTCAGATCTCACATCTAAAAACTCACAACAATTCTCTCAATATTGCAAGGCAATTAGAGAATACATTTCTAGCACAAGGGCATAGTCTCAGACGGTCTTGGGTGTATCGATTAGGAGGAAATCTACTTTGATTTCTGTTCTTAGGCCGCATCTCAAAGGACCCGAGGTTATTTCTTATGCTTTATCGTTTCTTTGTTGTTTTTCGTTTATGACAATATATCGCATATTAGATTTACGTTATAGTCCTATAATTTAAGGGTTTTATACGGATATCACCCTACACCCTCTCTTTCCATGGACTTGATAATCATGTCATCTACGTATACTGATGCGTGTATTTTATATAAGGTTTTTACCTCATTCTTACACGCATTTCTGTACTATTTATGTAGCATCTAGCTACAAATACCCTCGAATATTCTACTTTGGTTCGTTTTATGTAATTTGCAGGAATAAACCAAAGAGGAGCTAAATCGAGCCTAATTTGTCCCAATTTCATGCATTTATGGAGAATAAGGAGTCGGAGCTTGGAATCTAACATTTTGGAGACGCGTGAGCTGGTTTCGGAAGGTGTTTTAAGGTCTTACGTGCCAAGATAGCT
Organism: Silene latifolia; assembly: GCF_048544455.1. NCBI lineage: Eukaryota > Viridiplantae > Streptophyta > Magnoliopsida > Caryophyllales > Caryophyllaceae > Silene > Silene latifolia. The sequence goes on along the minus strand of NC_133532.1, from coordinate 109,125,334 downwards.
CGATCGAGTGATTTATTACTTGATCGAATGCTTATTATACTCCCAGTTGCTCGATCGAGCAATCCAAGTTAACATGAGAGAAGACATAGCAAGAAGTACTCGATCGAGTGGTTTATAACCACTCGATCGAGTGGTTTGGCGTTAGTTTGCTCGATCGAGTGGTTTATTTCCACTCGATCGAGTGGTTTGTCCTTCTATAGACTTTTTCCGCCTAATTTTCGTATGGGCTTTTGTAATTAGTCCATAGGTTAGATTAGGAAGGGATTTTCGTATGTAAAGAGAAGGGGGACTGCGTAATCCTTCCTCTTCTCCTCTCTCATTGACTTTACTCTATACTTGGCTACTGTTGTTTGGATCTTGCTTTCTTTCTACTCTTTCGCTACTCGGATTCAGATTGTATTGGTACTATTATTCTTCTTTAATCCTTTAATCCTTTTTATTGCTTTAATTTCTTCTCTCCCTTATTGTTATCATAATTGCTTTAATTCGATCTTTATTAGTTTTGTCATTATGTTTAGCTTCAATTATCTATTTGTTATTATTGTTAGTTCAATGATGATGCGTAGCTAATTCCCCTCTGCTAAGACTTTAGGGGATCCATAATTATGAAAGGAAAGTAATCGAATCGTAGGGTTAATACTGGTATACCCTTTGTTGTTAACTGCTGCAATTAATTGTATCTGTTTAATTGAGTCGACGCAATTAGGCATTTATATCTTAGTGACCCTTGACCTGGACCGAAAGGTTGGAATAGGCGAGACTAGTAGCGAACAATAGGGCATTATAGTTTGGGCGAAAGCTAAGCTATTTGTGCTTTAGGGCGAATTGAGACCGAAAGGAGATATTCACTGCTCCTCAGACCGTATCTGCACTGGCCTGAGACCTAGATTACTTGACTGAATGATTATGGTGAACCGTCTGTCTTAGCTGTTTTCTCTACTTGATTTATCCTTATTCTCTTATTTTCTCTTTCATATCCTTATCATTAGTTTAGAATCAATCAATTAAAACCCCCCAATTTGGTTACCTTGACGGACTTAGACTAAGCTGACAATTTCCCATCTCCATGTGGATTCGACCCGACTTCCCTAGCTATATTAGTTAGAGCCAGCTGGTATTTTTGATAGGTATACGACTGCCCTGTCATATACCTCAACTTCTTTATGCATCATGTCATGTAAGAGCGTGGTTGCGGTGCGTTGGTATGTAGCTCCGGCGTTGATTAACCCAAACGGCATAACTGTGTAGCAGTAGGTTCCCCATTGAGTGACAAAGGTGGTCTTATGCATGTCCTCTAGGGCCATCTTGATCTGGTTATATCCCGCGTATCCATCCATGAAAGATAGCAACGCGTGATCCGCTGTATTATCCACTAATATATCGATATGTGGTAGAGGAAAGTCATCCTTAGGGCTTGCTTTGTTTAAGTCTCTAAAGTCAACACAAACACGGATTCTCCCATCCTTTTTGGGTATGGGTACTATGTTAGCTACCCAGTCTGAGTACTCGGAAACTTTGATGAACCCGGCTTTGAATTGTTTATCGACTTCTTCTTTGATCTTGAGAGCCCATTCTGTCCTCATTCTTCGAAACTTCTGTTTCACGGGTTTGAACCCTGGTTTGATTGGGATTCTATGCTCTGCAATCTCCCTGTCGATCCCTGGCATATCTTTATAGGACCAAGCAAAAACGTCTTTGAACTCGTGTAGGAGGTCTATGAAATTGGCCCTTTCGGTGGAGCTCAGGGTTGTCCCTATCCTAAGTTCTTGGGGTTCTAGTTCAGTTCCTACGTTGATGGGTTCAGTATCTTCTATCACTGGTCCCCCTTCCCCCTCTTGTAGTATTTCTTTGGCTATGTAGGGAGGTATTTCGATTAAGTCACGGTCTGGGTCATTCTCATCATCATCGTATACAGAATTGCATTCAAGATAACACGAAGAGTAAGCAGAACCTAATTTATTCATATTAAGATTTGAGAAAAGTTGAAACAAAGAAGCCATCTGTTCTGTGGTCAGTGGCGGTAAAGGGACAGTGGTTGGGACATTTCCCGAACTACTGTTGCTATTCGATACTAGGCTAGGAGAAACGAGGGGAGTGGGAATGACGAATGGAGGAGACTCTCTAGGAACTTCTCTAGACTCCGACTCTGACTCTGACTCGAATTCATCGTCTTCTGGTTCTCCTTTGAACATCTCTCCTTTTCCAGTAGTGAGTTTGAAGAGTCTTCCTTGATTGTTTGTCCACTTAATCGATTTTCTCCATCCTTTCTGCTGATTGGTGTTGATTTCTGTGATTAACGCGGTAGGGTTGAAGTGATCATCTTGAAGTATCATAGTAATGATCTCGTCCTGCGCGGCTCTAACAAATCGATCTTCCCAAATAGTAGACTCACGGCTTGTTCGTCTAGGCAAGGTGCTTGACGAGTCTTAACGGTAGGAACCGTTTCTTGAGGAATGAAGTAACAATCGTGAAATATCTCGATTCCGGCTAACTTCCTTTCGAGATAATGCCAAGGTTCGGGAAATCCATGAAAGAATTCTTGACTTCCTTCCCTAACGAAGTATCCACTTAGGGTAGAGAGATAGGGTCGCATTTGGATTCCAATATTCTTACGGTTTTGAATTTGGGTGAGCATCTCGAGAACTTCCTCTTTGGTGGGTTTGTATCCTAATCCAAGGGGTATTCTTTGTGAATTACCCTCCTTGTAGGGGGCAATGGTGCTCCTTCAGATAGGATTCAAAGGCATTCCCGGGAAGTATCCTTGGGTTTTGAGTATGTGGTTGACCACTAGGTTAGAGTAGGGATTGAAGTATAATGGTGCCAATTCACTCTCTATGACGTTTATGATATGAAAGCCCCCAAGCTCGTGTACTGGATTTACAAGGACTTGATTTCTTGACTTCTTTTCGATGATTGCCTTGATGGGCGATGAAGTGATCGTCACCACCTTACCATTTAGTGGGATTTTGATTTTCTGGTGGAGTGTGGATGTTATCGCTTTGGAAGCGTGAATCCAGGGTCTTCCCAGAAGTATGTTGAAGGATGCCTCAATGTCTACTTGTTGAGTTTATGGATTCAAGTACCTAAGAGGGGGAGGGGGTGAATTAGGTACTATTTAAAAAATTTATAACTTCAACTTTATTGAATTAAAGTGAGTTACGAGGACAAAAGAGATGAGAAGATACTTTGAATAATATTGAAAGACTAAACGAGTATCAAGATGAATGTTTGCTGAAGTATGAAAGTAACAATCGTTCTGACTGTAGCTATTTGTCTCAGTTTGTGGAATACGGACTGCAGACCAAATGTGACAGTATGATGAACTGTTACTTCGAAGGTTTAAGCAAAGCACGACAAACAAACAAAATAAATTGCAGCGGAAATAAAGTAAGACAATGGAACACGAGATTTTTGAATTGGTTCGGCAAGAAACTCAAGTGCCTACGTCCAATCTACCTTTTTATTGCTTTCTTTTAGTGATCTACTTCGACAACTAAAAGACCCGTACAATAAAAGACACCAACCTACTCCGGTTGTAAAGCTAGTACAAGAACTACTCCGTTCTTATGACAAGCTAACTCGCAACCTACTCCGGTTGCCAAGAGTTAAAGACTACTCCGTCCTAAACTCTACTAACACACTTAGAATGTTATAGGATCAAGTTTCCACTAACATATTCTTAGCAAAGAATAGAGATGGATAACTTTTACAAGATCAACAATTCATAAGCAAGAGAGTTTAGTATATTAAAGTAACAGTAGCCACGACTGTAACAACTTGAAGACTTTTAAAGGTTTTTGCAAAGACACACGATTTTTAAGCTTTAAAAACAATTTGCAAAGTTGGAAAATTATTTCAGAAAAGTCTTGGGATTTTATGAAGGAGAGGCACGTCTTATATAGAGAAGGTGAGTGAAGGGGTTGCTAGGGTTTTGAAGGGTCAAAGACCACACATGTGAAGGGCATTTGCAACCACCCAAATATTGCACTAAAGAGGGCTCTTTTGCAAAGGCAAGAATAGAGAAAGAGTGTTTGAAAGATATCCTTAAAAGCTCATGCAAATTCAGAAAACAAAGGATGTGAGACAAGTCACATGATGACAAGTTAACACAAATAAGACAAAAAGCATTTCTTGTTTTCTAAAAGACCAAAGGGTTGAATTCGCATAAAGAGGAAATATTTTGAAATTAATAATAATTCAAACCACTCTTTATTGAAGGCCAACTCCTAATAAAAATCTGAAGTTTATCTTTGAAAAATAAGAGTCACGTGAAGAGATTTTTGAAAGATAAAAAGCTTCAAGTGTTACGAATTGTGGCAACAATCCAAGCAGCTGTTTACTAATGAAAGCAACAGTCGACTTGACTGTTTCTATTACTCTAAGATACTCTACTTTCTCGCTTGTACATTAGATGACAGTAAGACTCAATACAATGGGATGATTAACAACTTCAACACTTCTTAATCCATGCTTGATTTAATCATTAATCCTGAAAAGGTAAACTAAGATAGCACAAATCAAATGGGCATGTCATCATCAACCATAAGGAACCCAACAAATTCCCCCTTTGATGATGACAAGCCCTAAACGAATGTATAAGCAATGTAAACACCTTGATTCAAGATTTTAAACAAGCAAGATCAAATGAGAGAAGGGACAATATTACCTTACCTAAGGCAAGAGCTAAAATCAAACTAGCCATGACAATTTTACATTGCCCCAAAACAAGATTCAAAACTAAGAAGGTTAGACAAGGCATTAGTTAATCAATATGCAAAGAGATTAAGAGCATGAGTTTACCTTTTCCCCCTCTTGACATCATCAAACGGATAGGGATGTCAAAAGCATTAGAGTGCAAATAATCACAAGAAAACACAAAAAGACACATATAAGCGTGACAAGGTAACAAAGTCAACATAAACATACGGATTAACAAGTTAACCATAGTTCACCACGGCTAAATAAAGTTTAAACTACACCACCAAGCATTAAAATAACAAGTAAGAAAATAATGTCTTAGAAGGGCACAAACATGGTGGGACAAAATGAAAAAGGGCACGGGCAAGGGGGCCGAGAAGGAAGGGATAGGCTAAGGGGAGGAAGCTTGTTCACCATCCGAGCCACTACCTAAAGGATCATCATCCACATGAGCATCATCACCAATTTCCTTTGTTGACACGAGGGTGGAGATGATATCCACTTCACCACGGATGAGGTCCACGGTGGAAGCAAGGGCCGAGATTGCCAAATCCTTTTGATGAGCATCTTGCTTAAGCCAAGCACTCAACTCAGCCACGGCTTGAAGAACTTCCCGTATACTACCCGTATTCACTTGACTAGATGACCCACCCTCCGGATCCTTCTTAATTTTCACCGAGATTAATTCATCATTTTCAACTTTGATAAGCATTTTCCCCATTTGACCATCACTCATAATGTCACACATGTCCAATGACCCCAAGCTAGTACTCACTAAAACCCCTTGTGCCTTGTGCCTTGAGCACAACCGACACCCACATTCCATAGGGCAAGTGAAGCATGCTAGAAGAGGGTCTACGAAGTTTGGTCGAAATAAGATGAAAACGCTTAAACATTAACCCAACTAAGTTCACCTTTTTGTGAGTTGCAATATGATAGATTAAATATTGTTGGGCTATGGTGAGTTTTCCCCGAACACCCGAGGGATAAATTGATCGACACAACATGTTAAAAATGATTCGAAGAGGAGGGGGTATTTGGGTATTACTCACTGGACCACAAGTGACGGCTTTGGGACACACGACTTGAGCAACACTAAGGGGTGAGGCATAAGGTAAAGCAAACCATGTTTCGGAGGGGTGTTTGTCATACCCTCCGGTGGGGATGTCAAGGGCGGTAGCAAAATCAGATTGAGTCAGTTTTAGAGGCTTACCGTTCACCTTAGCCGTAAGAAATTCACCCGATTTGTCAACTCGGACGGTTGCATAGAATTGAATCACCTCACTCAGAAAGATCGGTTCACGCATTTCCAACAATTTTTCCCAACCTTGAGCTAAGATCATGTCTCGGACAGTGTAAAAGGCGGGAGGCTCGAACCAAGTTTGGTTGTAAACCCGAGGAGAATGGATGGCTTTGGGATTCATCAACCTCTCACAATTTTTGTAGATGGAGGTAGGGAGATCGATGCTTTCGAGGTGATCCCAAACAAGAGCCAAGTCCCACTTAGAGGTTAGGGAAACCGGATCTGAGGGAGAAAGATATACTAGTTTCTTCTTAGAAGGTTTCGATTTTTTCAAAGGAGGTTCACTGGGTGTTTCAACAGGAGGATTGACAGTAGGGTTTTCAATGTTGCTTTGTTCGACACTTTCAGAAATTGGGGGTAATTGGGATGAAGAGGCTTTTTCTTTCCTTTTGTTGTTTTTCTTCGACGGAATCGGGTCAGACTCGGCGGACTTGGTTGGATTTTCATTCAAATCAAACTCAGTTTCTTCAATATCCTCGACATTTACCATGACCGGTTCGATGATGATCTCGGATGAGGAGCCGGCGACGAGAGGTACCCTTCTTTCGACCGCCTCGAGTACGACGCCCAACCATAGCGGAGATGGGGATGTCGTCGGATGGTGGTGGAACAGTGGAGAGAGGATTTGGAAGAGGGTTTGGTGGATTTGGGTTCGGTGATAGGATTGGAGTCGTGTTTGAGGTTTGTGGAGGAAAGGCATGGGAGATTTTTTGTGAGGGCATGGTTTGAGTTGTTGTTGTCGGTGGGTTAGATGTGACAGGTGGGGATGTCATGTTTACTGCTTTGACGGGTATAGCGGTATTGAAAGAGGTCTTGACCATGGTGGGTTAAGGGTAGGTGAGATGGTAAGATTTGGGAGATGAAGAGATGGTGGGTTAGTAAGTTTGGACGGTAGGTTAGGGATAGAAAGTGGGTTGAATGGAGTAAATGGCCCAATAAATGAGGGAGGTGAGGTAGTTGGCCCAACTAAACATATTTAATCACTCGAAATAAAAACGCAAGGTAGCATATAATAAACGTAAATTTAGATATGAGGTTGAGTGATTACCGACTCACAAATACGGTGTCAATTTTTGGTCAAAACATGATGTCAATGCACTTAGAACACTTAATAACATATATCCAATTTTAATTTAATCAATTAAGGAAATTTGTAAAACCCACACTAAAAATCACAAGCAATTAATTAACCCAATTTCTAGTCTAAATTTCTCAAAATGTTCTCTTGCAAGTGGCTTAGTGAAAATATCGGCAATTTGATTTTCGGTTTTGCAAAAGATAAGTTTAATATGTCCTTTTTCCACATGATCACGAATAAAGTGGTGACGAATATCAATATGTTTGGTTTTAGAGTGTTGAATAGGATTTTTGGAAATATTTATTGCACTCGTATTATCACACATTAAGGGAATGGAGTCAAAAATAATACCAAAATCCAAGAGTTGTTGTTTTACCCAAAGGAGTTGAGAACAACAATGTGCCGCACTAACATACTCACTTTCGGCCGTAGAAAGAGCTACCGTGTTTTGTTTCTTTGAGCCCCAAGAAGTCAAGCAAGGACCCAAAAACGTTGCAATTCCGGAGGTACTCTTTCTATCCACCGTGCACCCCGCATAGTCCGCATCCGAAAAGCCTATGAGATCAAAAGGACAATGTAAAGGGTACCATAAGTAAAGATTTTGTGTTCCAATCAAATACCGAAGAATTCGTTTAACGGCTTTAAAATGTGATTCTTTTGGATTTTCTTGGAACCTAGCGCATAAACAAACACTAAAGAGAATGTCGGGACGACTTGCGGTCAACTAGAGAAGTGAGCCTATCATACCTCTATACACCTTATCACTAACATTCTTACCGAGTTCATCTTTGTCCAATTTGGACCCGGCTACCATAGGTGTATCGTGAGGCTTACCATTAGTCATCCCAAATTTCTTAAGCATTTCCTTAATATACTTTTGTTGATGGATCATGATTCCATCCTTTGATTGCTTAATTTGGAGCCCAAGGAAGAATCCTAGCTCACCCATCATGCTCATTTCAAACTCCGATTTCATTAGTTCCGAAAAATATAAGTAAAGGAGTTCATTTGTTGCACCAAATATAATGTCATCAACATATACTTGTACAACCAACAGTTCACTGGACTGTTGCTTTAAGAACAATGTTTTGTCAACGGAGCCTCTTTTAAAACCATTTTCAATAAGAAATTTAGACAATCTATCATACCAACACCTTGCTGCTTGTTTTAAACCGTAAAGAGCTTTGTCTAGTTTGAAAACATGGTTAGGCAAGTCATTGTTCTCAAAACCCGGTGGTTGCTCTACAAAGACATCTTCTTCCAAATATCCATTTAAGAAAGCGGTTTTGACATCCATTTGGAAGAGTTTAATGCCTTTGTGAGCCGCAAAAGCTATAAGCAATCGTATGGCCTCAAGTCTAGCTACCGGTGCATAGGTTTCATCGTAATCAATACCCTCTTGTTGGTTATAACCTTGCACCACTAGTCTAGCCTTGTTCCTTAAAATTTCTCCCGAGTCATCAAGCTTATTGCGAAAGACCCACCTAGTACCGATGATGGTACGATTAGGCGGTCTAGGGACTAGGTGCCATACCTCATTTCTTTTGAATTGATTGAGCTCTTCTTGCATAGCAAGCAACCAGTCTGCATCAGTCAAGGCGACTGTTACATTTGAAGGTTCAATTTGAGAAAGGAAGGCATTATGGGCACAATACTCATTGAGATTAGCGAGATTGTTGAGGGATGATCTTGTTCGAATTCCCGAGTTGAGATCACTTGTGAGATTAGTGAGTGGATGAGAGCTTTGATGTTTCCACTTCTTTGGAACAATGGTTTCTTATTCCCCCTCAACAGCATCAGTCACAGTGACTGTTTCTTTTGGCCTGGAAGGATCTTCATCCTCACTGTTTTGGATTGCTTCAGTTCTGGAGGTGGAGGCAACAGTCGTTGGGTCTGTTGCTTCCAGAGAAGAAACCCTAGCAGAGGTGCTACGTGTTCCCCCTGAGTTGCTGATCTCCTTTGAAGGTGACAGTCCCTGTGTCTGTTGCAATTCAGCGTTGGGAGTTTCTTCATCCTCGAACACGAAGTCCTTTCGAACAAGACCAATCTCAAACTCATCATCCTCATCCTCATCATCAACATCCATGTTTTGTACCTGTCCAAGCACACTAGATACATCAAAAATGACATGGATGCTTTCTTCGATTAACAAGGTTCGTTTATTGTAAACTTTATAGGCCTTGCTATGATCGGAGTACCCAATAAATACTCCTTCATCACTACGTGGATCGAACTTACCCAAGTTGTTTTTACCATTGTTATAAACAAAACATTTGCTTCCAAAACACCTAAAGTATGAAATGTTGGGTTTTCTTCCACGTAGCGATTCATAGGGAGTTTTATTCAATATACTCCTTATCATGACACGATTATGAATGTAGCAAGCGGTATTTACCGCTTCGGCCCAAAAGTTCTTAGGCAACTTACTAGATAATAACATTGTTCTAGCCATTCCTTCAAGGGTTCTATTCATCCTTTAAACCACACCATTTTGTTGTGGTGTTCTAGGAGCCGAGAAGTTATGGTCTACACCATTGTCATCACAATAAGCACCAAATGATGAGTTTTCGAATTCGGTTCCGTGATCGGTTCTCATTGAAACAAGTTTTAAACCAAGTTTATTTTGAATCTTTCTTAACCAAATTAGAAACTCATCAAATGTCTCATCCTTAGAGCTTAGGAAGAGTGCCCAAACGAACCTAGAGTAATCATCAACAATGACACACACATAACGACTACCACCTCTACTTCTAGTTCTCATTGGTCCACACAAGTCGATATGTAAAAGTTGCAAAGGTTGAGATGTACTCATAATTCTTTTGGATTTAAAGGAACTTCTAACATGTTTACCTCTAGCACATTCATCACATACTTTATCAAAATCAAACTTTATATTAGGAATGCCTTCAACTAAGTCAAGTCTTTTAAGGGTATTAAGAGTTTTTGTACTAACATGACCAAACCTTTTATGCCATAACCAAGGATCATTGTTCATTACACTCATGCAAGACATGGTGTGACCGGATAGAGAGTTCAAATTAGTTAAGTAAACATCTTTGACACGTCTTCCTTCGAGTATTAGTTCATTAGTAGTGGCATCAAATATTCGACACATATTAGCACTAAATTCTACAAAATTACCCTTATCACAAAGTTGAGAGATGCTAAGGAGATTATGTTTCAAACCTTTGACAAGCCGCACATTGTCGACACAAAGTAAGGATGACTTACCAACTTTTCCAATGCCAATTACTTCACCTTTCTTGTTGTCACCAAACCTTACCGTGCCACCATCATATGCTTTAAGTGAGAGGAATTGGCTTCTATCACCCGTCATGTGACGAGAGCATCCACTATCCAAGTACCAATTGCGGCCTCCTCTCACCAAGCCCTACACAAAATTAGTTTTTGAGTTTAGGAACCCAAATGAATTTGGGTCCCTTTTTGTGATTAACATGTCTTGTGGTATCTTCCTTAATGCACATTTGCTTTATTGTTTTGGTATTCTTGTTAATGTCATCAAATCATTTTGTACATCCATTGAAAACATGACCATTGTCACCACAATAATTGCAAATGATGTATTCGGGAAGACCCACGTATTTCCTTCTTCTAAAATCAGTTTTAGGCTTCTGGATGCAACAGTCAGTCTGACCGTTCCATTTGAAGCCCAAACCAGCAACTTTATCGCATTTCTCAGTTTGATTCGTGAGGAAGTTTAACACGGTTTGACTTTCTTCCCACTTTTCAGTGATGTTCTTAGCATTAACAAGTTCATTGGTCAAGTCATTGACACGTGAGAGGAGATGCAAATTCTTTTCTTTTTCTCTCTTGAGTTCATCATTGTTAACACTTTCTATGGACAATCTTTTCTCAATAATGAAGTCATGGGTGTGGTTGTTGAGTTTAGACACGAGATATATGATTCTTTCTTTGGACTCTTCATATTTAGATGTCATCTCATCAAGTCTTTTGTTTAGATCAACGATTTCATCGGATCTATGATGAGGAGAAGACCTAGAAGTGCTACATTCGGGCATACCTTTTTGAAAGAAAGTAAGCCTATCATGGAGTACTTCTATTTCATTCTTGAGACAAACAACCTCACCCTTAAGACACGTGTTTTCATTTTCCAAATATTCAATCTTTTCTTTAGACTTGTCTAAATTTTTGTCAGAAGCAACAGTCTTAGACACTGTTTCTCTTAAGCCTACAACTTCAACTACAAAGTCATAGATCTCATTCTCAAGAGCATCTTTGTCCTTTAAAAGATCATCACGTTCCTTGGTTAGTGATGAAACTTGCATCACCAAGGTAGTGTTGACATTTTCAAGGTCAGAGACATCCGTGGGGGTCAACCTAAGACGCTCAAGTTCTTTAGTCAAATGTTTGTTTAACTTGTTGACTCTTTTAACTTCATCATAGGCCTCGAGAGGTGACAAATACGCCGCTGTCTGTTTTCAGATTCATTTTTAAGATTAAAGTTCTCTTGAGCAATTTCCTCAATCTCATTTTGCATTACCTCATGCTTATCATTTTGAAACCGACACTTATCAAAAAGTTGGTCAAGAAGCTTACATACTTTCTCTTTGGAGTAAGTTCTAGCCTTGGCCTTTAGATGATTTACCTCGTTGTCGGAATCGTCGGGGTTAGCCATGAGGCATCTTAAGTGTTCAAGTTTTGAGGTTTTTGAGACTTTTTCTTTACCATGATTTGTAAGACACATTTTAGCCTCAAGTTCCTCCTCGATGAGTTCCTCATCTTCCTCGGAGTCGGACATTCCCCAAATAGCACTCATGACTCTATGTTTATAATCCTTTTTAACCTTTTCTCTTCTCTCCTTTGATTTGATTTCTTCCCACTTGGGACATTCTTTAATTTGGTGAGTTTTATCACCACATTTAAAGCATCCCACGGTGGAGTTAGGTCGTTTCTTAGGAAAGCGTTTTTTCGAGTAATTATTAGTGAACCTTTTGTTTCCTTGTCCATTGACCAACCCGGCTAGATTCCTTGTGAACATAGCAAACTCGTCTTCCTCCTCATCTTCTCCATCACTTGGAGAGGATGTGAGGGAGAGACTCTTTCCCTTTGAGGACTCACTAGAATACTTATCGAGGTTAAACTCGTGAGCCATTAGTGATCCCATTAGTTCATGAAGAGATAGGGTTGACAAGTCTTTAGCTTCCTCTATGGCGGTGACTTTAGGTTGCCATTTAGGGGTTAGACTACGAAGAATTTTTCGAATGATGTCCTCGGACTCGAAATTCCTTCCTAGACTTTTAAGCTCATTAATAATACAAGAAAAACGTGAAGAGAAACTATTTAAGGACTCATCTTTTGACATTATAAACATTTCATATTGTTGCATGAGAAGGTCAATACGGTATTTTCTTACTTGGGACGTCCCTTCATAGGCGAGTACAAGGGAATCCCAAATAGATTTTGCCGTAGGACATCCGGAAATACGACTAACTTCCCCCTCACCAACACAACGTTGAAGAATCGACATTGCTTTGGAATTCTTTTCGGCAAGTTTGAAGTCGTTTTCATTGTAATTTCTTTCCTCTTTTGTCTTGGTGAAACCGTTTAAGATATCGGTTTCCTCAATGGCAAGAGGTCCATTTTGGATGATGTTCCAACATTGATAATCAATACTTTTGATGTAATGTTCCATTTTGAGTTTCCACCATCTAAAATTCGAACCGGTAAAGACCGGGATCTTGGAGTGTTTCTCGGAATCCATTACCCACGAATCAAACTCTAAGGCGATTAGCCTCGATCAAGAGCACGAGGCTCTGATACCAATTGTTAAGTTTATGGATTCAAGTACCTAAGAGGGGGAGGGGGTGAATTAGGTACTATTTAAAAAATTTATAACTTCAACTTTATTGAATTAAAGTGAGTTACGAGGACAAAAGAGATGAGAAGATACTTTGAATAATATTGAAAGACTAAACGAGTATCAAGATGAATGTTTGCTGAAGTATGAAAGTAACAATCGTTCTGACTGTAGCTATTTGTCTCAGTTTGTGGAATACGGACTGCAGACCAAATGTGACAGTATGATGAACTGTTACTTCGAAGGTTTAAGCAAAGCACGACAAACAAACAAAATAAATTACAGCGGAAATAAAGTAAGACAATGGAACACGAGATTTTTGAATTGGTTCGGCAAGAAACTCAAGTGTCTACGTCCAATCTACCTTTTTATTGCTTTCTTTTAGTGATCTACTCCGACAACTAAAAGACCCGTACAATAAAAGACACCAACCTACTCCGGTTGTAAAGCTAGTACAAGAACTACTCCGTTCTTATGACAAGCTAACTCGCAACCTACTCCGGTTGCCAAGAGTTAAAGACTACTCCGTCCTAAACTCTACTAACACACTTAGAATGTTATAGGATCAAGTTTCCACTAACATATTCTTAGAAAAGAATAGAGATGGACAACTTTTACAAGATCAACAATTCATAAGCAAGAGAGTTTAGTATATTAAAGTAACAGTAGCCACGACTGTAACAACTTGAAGACTTTTAAAGGTTTTTGCAAAGACACACGATTTTTAATCTTTAAAAACAATTTGCAAAGTTGGAAAATTATTTCAGAAAAGTCTTGGGATTTTATGAAGGAGAGGCACGTCTTATATAGAGAACGTGAGTGAAGGGGTTGCTAGGGTTTTGAAGGGTCAAAGACCACACATGTGAAGGGCATTTGCAACCACCCAAAACTTGCACCAAAGAGGGCTCTTTTGCAAAGGCAAGAATAGAGAAAGAGTGTTTGAAAGATATCCTTAAAAGCTCATGTAAATTCAGAAAACAAAGGATGTGAGACAAGTCACATGATGACAAGTTAACACAAATAAGGCAAAAAGCATTTCTTGTTTTCTAAAAGACAAAAGGGTTGAATTTGCATAAAGAGGAAATATTTTGAAATTAATAATAATTCAAACCACTCTTTATTGAAGGCCAACTCCTAATAAAAATCTGAAGTTTATCTTTGAAAAATAAGAGTCACGTGAAGAGATTTTTGAAAGATAAAAAGCTTCAAGTGTTACGAATTGTGGCAACAATCCAAGCAGCTGTTTACTAGTGAAAGCAACAGTTGACTTGACTGTTTCTATTACTCTAAGATACTCTACTTTCTCGCTTTTACATTAGATGACACTAAGACTCAATACAATGGGATGATTAACAACTTCAACACTTCTTAATCCATGCTTGATTTAATCATTAATCCTGAAAAGGTAAACTAAGATAGCACAAATCAAATGGGCATATCATCATCAATCATAAGGAACCCAACACTACTATTTGGAAATCGACCTTTCGCTCAATCGGTCATGTGGCTTTGGTTAGGTCAACAAGTCCCACCACCTTTCGTCGTGTACCATCATATGCGCGAACACCTTGATTGGTAGGAGTCCAATCTGATTCTTTCATGCCTAATTTATATTCCGTTTTCAAGGGTATGACATTGACTGCGGAGCCATCATCTACTAATGTCATTGGCACATTCTTCTTTAAGCAAATGACGGTGATATAAAGAGCCAAGTTATGACTAGCGCCGAAGGGTGGTAAATCCTCATCCGAGAAAGTAATAGGATTACTTAGCTTTGGTGATTCTTGGAAGACTAAGTTGACCACGTCGTCGGGTGTGGAGTTATGTGCCACATTTAGTTTGGCCAAAGCTTGCAGTAAAGCTTGGCGATGTGGGAATGAGCTTGACACTAGTTGCCAGACTGAAAGATCAGCCTTTAGCTTTTGTAGTTGCTTTAGTAGATGGTCGGTAGAGCCTTCTTCATTATCACTTGGTGTGACTACATTGGTTGGACCGTTTGCTATGGGACCATTTTGAGAAGTATTTTGGTATGGGCGTCCTGAACAAGTGAGGTGATCTACATCTCGGTCTTCACAACTCTGGACTATTTCCTCACTGACTTTGACTAAGTAGTGCTCGGTGAGATACAGATCTTCGTCATCATCAGCCCATATTCCATTGATAGTAGGAAGTTCCCTCATTCTTATGATTTCAGCTTCTAATTGGATAATCTGGTCGACTAGTTCATCAACCATGGCTACTACTTCTTGCATTGTAGTGTTTTGAGAGAAAACTAATGGTGCGCGTTCTCTAGGTGTGGCGTTGAGGCCACGTAAGGTTGCCACTGCACTCTCTAGTTCCAAGACTTGCTTATCCACACTTTTTGCCCATGCGATGAAATCAATGATGGTTGGGGAAATGGTGGAGTAGTTCCCTTCATTTTCTACTGCATGAACTTCGTTTTCGACTGGGGAAATGAGATGTGAACAATCTATGGTAGATTCTTCATTTGTAATCACTAGAACTCCAAGAGGATTCTTAGTGTTGTTAGGCTTAACTCCAGGTGGTATCGGTAGGCGACCGTCTTCAATCATGTCTTGAAGTACATTTTTCAATTTGTAGCATTTCTCTGTATCATGTCCCTTACCTCTATGGTATTCGCAGTATGAATTCTCATCCCGAACTTGGATTTCTTTTCGGTTGGGCGTAGGGCCTATGGGTTGAAGTTTCCCGAGTTTCATCAATCTTTTCAGAGCGTTGGAATATATGTCCCCTAGATTTGTGAATTTCCTTGGAGGGGTACTCTTCTTAGATGGCTCAAGGAGGTTAACTTCATCAGTCTTGCTAGTAGAGCCGTAAGAACGACTTGTTGAGCCTTGATATCCACGACCTATCATTTTGGACAGGAGTCCTTTACGAATGCCATCTTCGATCCTTGTCCCTAGTACGGTCAAATCTTTGAAAGTCTTGATGTTTTGATACCTCAAGTGATTTGCATAGATGGGTTTTAGGTTGTCCACGAATTTCTCCACAAGGGTAGCCTCATCCGCGCGTTCAACGAGTTGAGTACTAGTCTTCCTCCATCGACTTAGGAAATCGGTGAAACCTTCTTTGTCATTTTGGGTAAGAACCTCTAAGGTGCGCATGTTGACTTGGATTTCAGCATTATCCGCATATTGTTTACCAAACTCGATTGCGGCATCGTCCCAAGTAGCGATTTTCTTGTGATGTAGCGAATAGAACCATTGTTTTGGGATGGTGTCAAGAGATGAAGGAAAGTTCCTTAAGAACATCTCGGGTTTAATGCCTTTGATAGACATGTAATCCTTGAAGGCACGGATATGGTTCAAAGGGTTTTCATGCCCCTTGAATTTAGGGATATCCGTCATGTTCAAGTTGGTTGGAAACTTGGAACTCACGGCCTCATACTTGCGATTATTCTCCCTATAAATGTCATCCCCTTTAAGATACATCAATTGCTCCTCTAAGTATTGAAGTCGTTTCTCAGCTGCAATCACACCTATGGGAGGGTTTTCTGAAGGAAAAGTAGATCTATATACTCAACATATTCATATATGTTTTATTTTAATTTGTCATAAAATTAAATAGTGGATCTTATGCATGCAAACATCAATATTTAAAAGAAGAAATCGGTTCCTTACATTGCATGTTTTGGATATTTGGGCACTAGTAAGGTCAACTACCTTACTTAGTTCTTGAGCTTTCCTTATGGATGAACAAGATTCAAAGGTAGAATCTCTCCCAAAGACATATACCCAAGGAACGCTCATAACAACCAACATTATTTAGATCTAGTAATAATATTAGTTTTACTATAAAATTGACACAAAATAAATTGTGTTTTTTCTCTTGAATATCTCGGTCAAGAGGGAGTAATTTTTGTGAGTTTATTTCTCTAGAATTATCATAAATTGTAGAGAGTTTTTGATAGATTTTCTTACACTAGAAAAATAAGATGATAAGAATGAATGAATAATTGAAAATAAAAAAAACTCTTTTCTTTTCTTCTATGGTTGGCCGAAAAAAATGGCCTTGGGTAGTATGCCCAATGCCTTTTATTTTTGCTCTTCTCAAAAGCTTAGGTTTGCATGGCTACTTGTTAGCTTTCATCATTGTGTTTTCCACTTAAACAATTAACACAATTTCTCCACTAACTCCCTCCATAATTTCGGCACTTTCATTATAAAATGGATGGTCCATTTTATTTTGTCATTTGTCAATTTGTCACATGTAACATGTTACATGACATGTCACAATGTAATGTATTTTTAACTTATTAAAAATCAACATACTCATAAAATATGTCATTTACAAAATCGACTAGTAATTCGTAATTACTCGTACCAAAAATGTTTCCAAATTATAAATTACAACATTTTGTATTTATAATAATTTATTCATTCCGTTTCAATTGTTTCTGTAAACAATGATTTCATCTAAGTAATAAAACAATTCGATTACTTAGACCGTGTCTTATTTAATCATATTTACAATAAGATACGTAAATTATAGTCACAAAATCAACCGTCAATTTTAAGCAATTTAATTAACTCGTATCGGTATACGATTAATTAAATAATCAATTAAGAGTATTTCCCTATAGGTATGACCTAAGGGGATCAATGGATCACCACCGTCGCACTACGTAATGTCAAACTCTAGTCACCAATCATTACCGATATGTGTGGACCAGTTGATTGTAAAATATTACATCCCACATGTATTCTTAAAATGAGATTTAATAATGATATTTAAATCATGTGATCGCACTATTGTTGAGGACACATTTCCCAACAATCTCCCACTTGTCCTCGACAAGTGTGCGTCACCAATTCTCTTGTCCTATTACTATCTCCCACTCAATGCAAGGTGTCTTTTAGGTCGTACTTGCAAGTGATCATATCGAGAGTGGTTTCCTCGATCTGGAGAATAACTGATTGACCGGATTTATCTATCATAGATACCTTCCGAGCGTGGCCACGCATTTCGAGTTCATTACTCCTCGAGTGGCCCTGAGATATTGTTTTAACACTGACAAGGGGTGGACAATTCCTATCGCACTTATTCCCTTCGACTAGCCACGGCCATCATAACCCAAAATATGCCCATTTGACCCCATTTACGAAGGTCGTAGTAACACAAATCAAAGTTAATCAAACTGTGCCATCTTAGGCGAACATTCTTTAGTCAAAAGAATCGACTCATTAGAATACTATAGCAGCTCTCGCCACGACCAGGCTATATAAATTGCCAGAACTCTATAAGCGGTCATAAGGCCCGACAAAGTGTTCCTAACAGTCTGCCTATGTGATCGACTAGTCATCTCACATGACTCTATGGCACTTGAACTTGCCATCAATCGCATCACACTCTAGTCACTTCGAGACGTCACCTCATACAAGCGACTATGGGCTAATACTATGTTAATCCGGGTTCACTTTAAGGGGGTTCAACGTTGTCTCTACAACCCGTTTGGATGTAACAAAGTATAATAAAAGAGTTTTAAAGTAAAACTCGAACGACAAATGCGATTATCACATATGAATAGTCAATGCCTGATTACTATTTCATGTTCTATAATCTAATTTGATCTTGTACGTAGTTGTTCATTTTAATTCAATTGAAATGACATGACTCATCATGTTTAGCCTTTGAGAAGGCTTTGGTTAGTAGTTTTTATCAATTTCTTGTACCTTACTCAACCTTACTACATACTCGTTTTCCTTTGTAATGTATACATTTGCATTACAAAACTTTCTGAGTACGTGTCGAGATTCAATCAAGACATAGGCCCTCTAGCCTTAGAATAGCTCCCACTGTTTTCATAGCGTGCGAGACTCTTCCTTCTTGCACATCTCATGATTGCAAGTGTACTCAATTTCCGTTGTAAATATTTCTCATTGTTCTTTATTGCCTAGAACGATTCTAGAAAATCTACTTCTTAATTATCATAGCCACAATGGTATCTTAACCATCCTAATGTGTTTTGATTATGGTTTTGTCGGAAACCATGCGCAATCTCAATTGTCAATTGTCACTTGTGTAACACCCTTACACAAAATTGCATCATAAACACTTTGCATCATAGCCTTAATGCTTCTGCAAGCACTTAAGGGTAATCTTTATGGCTTACTTGGTAAAGATTACTTAAATTCGATTTTGAAAAACAATTCATCATACTCAAAGTATATGAAGTGTTACACATCATTACTTATTTAATTGATCCGGCAGCGGAAGCAAATGTAATCAATCAAATATGTTCAATTTAATTGAACTAGTCATGAATCTTATCAACGTAAGACTTCTTATTGACGCTAATATCATGTGGATTTATCTTCATAAATCCGGATATTAAAGATGTATTATAATACTCCAAAAGTCTTAAATCATTCTCAATGATCAATATGTCATCCACATATAAGACTAATTAAAATTTCCGTAACTCCCACCAAACTTCATGTATAAAAACAACTTCTCGACTTATCGAGAAATGTTTTATCACATGATCAAAATGTTGATTCCAACTCATTGATGTCCTACTTAAGACTCTCTCTTAAGTTTCACATTATCTTAGGATTGTAAGAATCTATAAAACTCATGACATGTATTGAATACATTCCTTCTTTTGAAGAAGTGGGTTTTAGATTCACATGCTGTATGTGTATCCTCATAATGAAACACAATCCCTAAGAAGATCCAAATAGACTTAAGCATTTCAATTAGTGCAAAACCCTTTGCAACCAATCTTGCTTTGAAATCTCTCTTTATTAGTGCAAAACCCTTTGTCACTAATCAAGCCCTTTTGTTTCGGATTTTCATGGCTCTAAGCCTTGTATTGAGTTGTGACTTAAACACTCTTATGTAAGTCATGTGTTCATTACTTTCTAGAAGTAATCAACTTAAATCAAACAATTTCTTTGTAAGTTGTAAGCTCTTTACTTTCTTAAAAGTAACATGAATTCATCATCTTTAACAAGTGACGAATTTAACCTCCTAGGTTTTGAAGAAACAATGTCTTACACAAAATGTCTCACGTAGCCAAGAAAGACCAGTTTCTTGCGACATAACATTCTTTGTGGCTCTTGAATAATTTCTCCCACTCTGTCTTCTAAAAATAAACTTGTATTTTAGAAAGACAGCTTCACGAGCCGCAAACCCGTCGTACTCGTGATAAATGAAGGGAAAAATGAGCATTTGTTTCTTGTGAAAACTTACAAACATGGTATCCTACCATTTCATATCTCATATGAATCGTTTTAGATTTAGTGGAAAGATAACCTAGACAAAATGATAAAATTCCCAAAAGGATCAAGTAACTCAAAGTAACTTGATCGAAGTCCAAACCATATCGAATAGCGTTTGAATTCTTATCCAATCACACATTATTCCATAATGCATTCTAAGAGAGATTAACTTGTGATACTATATCACATTTCCTTTGGCTTATATCAAAGTCTTCACTTTGATAATCCCATCACGACTAAATCGTGATTCTTTGAACACTTTAAACTTCTTCAAGGATTTTTTTATTTACCTTATTAAGTGAACACATTAGCGTCAACTTAAATCGTTGGTAAAAGAAAATGATCAACCTATTTTGGATCGATGATTTACAACCTCGATCTCCTTTTCAACCAAAAGGCACGAGATATCTTGCTTTGAATACAAGATACGCATATACCATTAACAATCTAATGGTTTCAAGAGTACTCGATAACTCTTTGCGTTAATCATTCTAGAATTTAAGGTTTAATCTTGGGTTACCAATTTGAGTCTTGCATCATCTTCATGATATATCATTCTAGTTTGGTTTAGAATATAATTACTTTGATAATGGGCTAGCCATACATCAAATCGTGGTGTATAGGGTCACAAAAGTGAATCCTCTTTTGTATCTTAACAAGTTTGTATTCTTATTTAGAGTTTTATGCACTTAATAGTCATAATTAAGTACAACTCTAAACCCGAAAACTAGATTTAGTACACAATGACTCTATCTCTCGACTTCATTGTTGCTAGTCGTCATATTCTAATCATCTTATGTGTCAAACATAATGATGAAAACCACCACCGGTTTCTAATATTGACGAAATGGCACTTAGCAAAATTTATGTTTAAATCAAATAAACATTTAAAGAAGAAGGTCTCATTAGATGTCCCACAACTAACTTGTCGATTCTTCAATAATTTGGGGTAGTTTCCTTTCTAGTGTCCAACATTTAAGACAGTGGAAACTTTATCGGTCGGGATTGATAGGTTTAGTATCGTCATTCTCAACAACTTTACCTTTAACATTACCTTGTATCAATTCCATTATAATCTTTACTTCTTGAACCTCGTCCTCATCTTAACGGTTTAAGAGAATGTTCCCACTCATTTCAATGAGTCTTTGCTTTGAGAAGCAAAATTGAATTCATGAAGATTACTCTTCATTTGTTCGTTTTAGTCTTAAAACTTTCATTGAAGTGGTTGCGTTATTTTGGTCAATTACGAATTCTGACAAAACTAATTACCAAAACAATTTATCGCTTCAAGGTACTTAATTCAATTAAGTATATGAATAACAATCCATTGTAAGTAGATGTGTTAGTCAAGAATCAAAAACCTGTTTGATAATGAATAACTTTAATCTATACTATTTGCAAGAGATCTTTAGCAATGGTTAATTCGAGGTCTTTAGAAGAAAATTCAAATTTTGTCTTTAGTTATGATGTTTTAATGGAGTTTTGAATCGAAATGATATCGTATAAAAATTGTGGTGAAGAAATAGAACAATATGATAACGGAATAGTGGAAAGAACTTAACATTTATCGTTTTATTAATACTTGTAAACAAGTATAGCATTTACATAGTGACCTCTACCCAACTATGATAAATGATTCCAAGATCCAAATTCATATTAACTTGGGCACGGTGTGGCCGATACATCCCTTATCAATATAACTCGGTGGATTAACTCTTTAATCGATTCTACTTTTAGAACTCTTGGTCGATAAAATTACATTAACATTTATCTTTAGCCCAAAACACATCCGACAAGGGCACGGTGTGGCCGATACATCCCTTATCAAAAACTTTTGTTGAGTTCAACCCAAATTTCGAATTAATGTGTCCATGATCCAAATCCACATCAACTTGAGCACGGTGTGGCCGATACATCACTTATCAATATGAATTCGGTGGATAGACATTTATCTCCCACTTCCCCTACGTAACAAGGTTTGTACCCCGGTGTGGCCGAGTGCACTCTCTCACGAAATAGGTTTTCATGGTTTCTACTATTTGGTAAGGCTAAGTCTCAATTGTTTATTTTAGCGAGAGGTCATGTCAATTTATCATCTATCACGTTTTAAGTGAACTAAAGCGGTGAACTACGATAATTATAATTGACACGGTCGATGTACTCGATTAAAAGAAGATGCATGTTTTAGTTATGGCGATTTAGCGATGCATGTGACATATAAATAAAATGCAAAGCATAAAAATAAATCCTAGTATGGCCTTCCTAAAACAGAAAATCTAATTAACTATTACATATTCGGAAACCAACTCCATTGGTCCCTTGAACTTCGGTTGTGGCACGCATCTCGAGGTAACACCGTCTTTATGTATCGCCATCTTGAAGAAATCCGTCTTTGGGAACTCCGAAAAGAATAAAATTACATAATAAATTACATAATTTCCTATTATACATTTGTAACTATAATAAAATAAATCTATTAAATTACAAGACGGTGATACGAGATCACAATAAAATTACAACCGAATCGATATTCCCATACATTTCGGGTAATACCAATTAAAAACTAAGGCCATACTAAGTAAAAATTACATAATTCAAAATTACATAAATAAAATTATGACAATCATAAAGAAAATGCAGCATTATAATATGCATGCCCAATTTTATGCTAAATCGACTTTAATTAGCCAATATCGTATATTACTCGGTTTTTTTTTACGGATTTGCGTGATTTCAACATTTTATAATCACAAAAATTACATAAATTCATATTTATGCATAAGTTAATTACCCTAACCTATTAGGACTCAAAATTTAGTCTTCACTAATTATTTGACCATAATTAACTCATATTACTAAAATTTGTTCATAATGGACTTAAAATTATAATAAAATGCTATAAACTTCAAATAAATCACAAAATTTCAAATAAATTCAAAATTTGAAATTTAAACTCATGAACATTCTGAAAAAATACCATGACACTCATAATGTTCAAAAAATTTAGGTTAAAAATTTTGAAATTTATACGGAAAAATCATGTTGCGGTTTATCGGTTTTAACAAAATAATCATAAAAACATGAGAAAAATTATATTCATTAACTTTTCAATTTTATATCTGAAAAAGATAATAAAATGCAACATATAATGTTTTTCCTTAGTCATAGAGTATGTTTTATTAATATTTCACTAATAAAGTCACTATTCATGCTATTTTTCTTCAAAAATCCATAAATCATGCAAAAAGACTTCACTATAGCCTATTATTTTACACACATCTTGTAAAATTGCATGTGACAACATACTAAATTTCTATGACCAGATTCGAAATTTATCTCATATTAACCTATTTTTCACTTAAATCCGATTTTAACAATGAAAAATCCATATTTCGAGCATAAGAACTCATAAAATTATGAAAATTTCCAGATCATCTAAAAATAATATATGTGAAAACATATCTAAAAACCACTAGAAAATTCAAAGTTTAGCTAATTTTCGTCCAAAAATGACATTTTTATCATAAAAATCACATTTTAATGCCAATATTGTATAATATGAACAATAAAAATCCATAAATTAACCAAAATATCCTAAAAACATTTTAGGACCAGAAATTTTAACATGCATGATGATTTTTGTGATAAATCATAATAACACAAATTAAATAAGTTTTATATGTTATTCTTATAACTCGGAAAAACTTTTAACCGATTTGCATGCAAACAACCAAGGCTCTTGATACCGATTGAAGGAAAAGTAGATCTATATACTCAACATATTCATATATGTTTTATTTTAATTTGTCATAAAATTAAATGGTGGATCTTATGCATGCAAACATCAATATTTAAAAGAAGAAATCGGTTCCTTACATTGCATGTTTTGGATATTTGGGCACTAGTAAGGTCACCTACCTTACTTAGTTCTTGAGCTTTCCTTATGGATAAACAAGATTCAAAGGTAGAATCTCTCCCAAAGAAATATACCCAAGGAACACTCATAACAACCAACATTATTTAGATCTAGTAATAATATTAGTTTTACTATAAAATTGACACAAAATAAATTGTGTTTTTCTCTTGAATATCTCGGTCAAGAGGGAGTAATTTTTGTGAGTTTATTTCTCTAGAATTATCATAAATTGTAGAGAGTTTTTGATAGATTTTTTTACACTAGAAAAATAAGATGATAAGAATGAATGAATAATTGAAAAGAAAAAACTCTTTTCTTTTCTTCTATGGTTGGCCGAAAAAAATGGTCTTGGGTAGTATGCCCAATGCCTTTTATTTTTGCTCTTCTCAAAAGCTTAGGTTTGCATGGCTACTTGTTAGCTTTCATCATTGTGTTTTCCACTTAAACAATTAACACAATTTCTCCACTAACTCCCTCCATAATTTCGGCACTTTCATTATAAAATGGATGGTCCATTTTATTTTGTCATTTGTCAATTTGTCACATGTAACATGTTACATGACATGTCACAATGTAATGTATTTTTAACTTATTAAAAATCAACATACTCATAAAATATGTCATTTACAAAATCGACTAGTAATTCGTAATTACTCGTACCAAAAATGTTTCCAAATTATAAATTACAACATTTTGTATTTATAATAATTTATTCATTCCGTTTCAATTGTTTCTGTAAACAATGATTTCATCTAAGTAATAAAACAATTCGATTACTTAGACCGTGTCTCATTTAATCATATTTACAATAAGATACGTAAATTATACTCACAAAATCATCCGTCAATTTTAAGCAATTTAATTAACTCGTATCGGTATACGATTAATTAAATAATCAATTAAGAGTATTTCCCTATAGGTATGACCTAAGGGGATCAACTGATCACCACCGTCGCACGACGGCGGTAATGTCAAACTCTAGTCACCAATCATTACCGATATGTGTGGACCAGGTTGTTGTAAAATATTACATCCCACATGTATTCTTAAAATGAGATTTAATAATGATATTTAAAT
Source organism: Silene latifolia (assembly GCF_048544455.1). NCBI lineage: Eukaryota > Viridiplantae > Streptophyta > Magnoliopsida > Caryophyllales > Caryophyllaceae > Silene > Silene latifolia. Next base: position 109,100,179 of record NC_133532.1, on the reverse strand, counting down.
CATGTGATCGCACTATTGTTGAGGACACATTTCCCAACATTTTCATCCCCGAAGTCATCAACGATTTCACTTTCTCGAGGAGGCATCCTTGTCTCCACGGCATATATTCGGCCCTCAATGGTGTCAAGGCGATCATACACTTGGTCTTGAGTAACTTGGAGACGAGCTAGCGCGGTTAGGATTTGATCATTACTATCCTGGAGTTGATTGAAGTTCACGTCGCTTGTTCCAGGCATCTTGGAAACTGAATAAGAGATCGACGATGAATCAAAACACGATCGACCACTCTAGCACACTTACTTGAAAACAAATGTTTGGACTCGTGAAGTGGGAGTGTGCCACTTGTGTCAGTGAGTTTTGAGGAAATGACAATGTTTGAAAAATGTTGGTCCTAGTCAACTTTAGTGTGGTTGTAGGAGTGGACTCGAAGTGAGGTTTTGGAGTGGGTTTTGAGGCCCGAATTTTGACTCGATATTTGGACAGAGTTTCGGCTTGTTTTGCGCTAACATTAGGCCCAAGTTCGAAATTTTACATGTTAAAGAAGGATTTTGAATTTTACAAAAAATCGTCATGGTTTTGTTTAGAAAAGGGTGATCACGTATGGTACAAACAATATACAAGCATTATAACGGGATGCTGAGTGCATTTATATGGGTTTTGGTTTAAAGGGTGGGTTGCCATACCGAACAATCAAACCCGAAGTCTGTGGAGAGGCTCGTACCAAACAAGAGTAAGGCCGATTCCTAGTCCATTTCCTCAAGTAGTGAAAGTCCTTGATACAAACAAGAGTAAGTACCATGGTATGGATGACGTCAATCGCTATCCATCCTTAGGCCCAAATAAGAATTAAGACAGTTTAGACGGGACGATTGGCCGAATTGGTTGGGTTGGGCCTAGGAAGGCCGAGTGAAACGATCTAGGAAGACCGAGTTATGAAAACCGACAATTGTCTCGTACAAACTATTCCCTAACCTTGTTCAAGTTTCACCCTTTTGGCTACACGTAAGTGTATTGTCCCCAGCGGAGTCGCCAAACTGTGGACATGGGCCACGGGGGCGCTTGGGAAACAAGCGTTTGCATTTGTGGAGTCGCCACCAATTTATTTTGGAAAATTGGAAACCGTTCGAATACCTCGTGCCATGTCAAGACACAAAGTAGTGACATGAAAACCAAGAACTCGTTACCCTTAGCATTCTATGTCTATAATGACTCTCGTGGATGCCAATGAACACGGATGTTCACAGAGATCTGGAGTAAGAGGTGAGGGTACGTATTAGGAAGCTCTTTTGATCGAACACCTAATCCCGCCCGCCTAGATAGCGGCCTCTACTAATGATTAGGGAAATTATCTATACTCGATATATTGTCGATTATATGCATGCAATGCAACATCCATAGAATTAATCCTAGCATGTGAAGATTTAAACTAAGTCGGTTAACACGTAATTTTAGCATATAATTAGGTCGAATCGGGATTTAAGTTCAATTACATGTGAAAGCATACAAGCAATAAAAAGGTACAATGATAAATACAATAAAGGAAAATACAAAAATAAAAATTACAATAATTACATCGGGTTTAATGATTTATGTCGAAAATACCTCTAAAACGGATAATTTGGAAAAGAAAGAATAAATGAATAAATTAACAAACAGGATTTAGGCGATAATACGATTAACAGTAGATTAAATACGTAGGCTAAAACTAGGTCAAGGCAAAACGGGAGTTCAGAGACAGAAATCAGCCAGGAACAGGCGCAGCAGAGCTTCGTCCTCTAGAAGAGGCGCAGCAGTCGCTGCGTCTGTTCCTTGGCTCAGTTCTGGCTGTGAAGCCGGAATTGCAAGTCGGTAATGTTCGTTGGTGATTTTAAAGCTTGATTAATATTATTTGACTCGAATGAAAGTGATTAACAGGTTATTTACATGTGATAAACGGCCGTAAAAGCAATAAACATGGATGAAACTAATTAGGACGAATTAATTACAAGATTTCAACGGAATAATTAACAAATTAAGGAACTAAACAAACTAATTAGGTTATTAATGACGAATTAATGATGGATATGATGAATATGATAATAAACAGGTGGAAATATATCAAAGATCGAATTCCAGAAACTCAATATGAATGAATCGAATTTCTACAACCCGGTTTGACTTTAATGACGAAAACCCGCAAATATTACTTACTTGGGATTTAAGTCGGGAATTAATAATGAACTAATTATAAGAATTATGAATTACAGGTTAAAATTATCATGGTTAAATTGTCGTGTTAATGAAACAATGAACATTCGAAAACAAAGTGAAAAAACAAAAGGACGAACAAAAGACGAAGGAAGAAGAAAGGAAGCAGGAACTGCGGCAGTCTCACGAAGAGGCGCAGCAGGTACTGCGTCCCTTCGAAGAGGCGCAGCAGTTGCTGCGTCCTTTCTCGACGGTTGTCCTCTGATAATCCGTAAAAAGGGTTTTAAACAAAGGGTTTTAGAAATCGGTTTTAATTGTATTTTCGACATAAATCTTACAATATGATTACAAAAGATGAATAACAATAAATAAAAGAGAGATTTACACCCTGAGACTTACATGTTTGACGAAACGAGATGAACAAAGTTTACGATTAGTGATGCTCGACTCGAATGTAAACGAAAGTGCCCTCGTAAGAGGAATTAAAACAGATTGATTAAAGTTGATTATGGTGGAGTTGGTCAAATTGGTCGGTCATGCAAAACGAGGCTGGTACTCAGAAGGATCCGAGCTTACGTGGTCGAATGTTCAAGCACGTAGGCGCCAAAAAGTAAGAACGTGGTCTAGAATGCAAAGGGAGAAGAGAAGGGCGGACACTCGCGTGAGAAATATGTGAGACCGAAGGTCTCTATTTATACTAATCACACGGAGGAAGTAGGGTTTTTCGGAGAAACTTTGGAAGTGAATCTCGAAAAGATATGAAAAGATACGAAAAATACGCAGAAAAAGACTTGGGAAGAGGCGCAGCGAGCATCTGCGTCTCTTGGAAGAGGCGCAAAGACACTGCTTTGCGTCTATTCCCAAGTGGTTTCCTCCTGCGGAAGAAAGATTTCCGTGTTTAGTTTATGGAATAACGGAATAATTTGGTTTTCCTTAATATTTTGTGTGAATATTACGGGAAATTGTTTACCAAAGACTAAAAGATTTATAAAATATGGAATAGAAATATCCGGAATATTCGAACATTCGACTTGGCATTTTAATGGTGGTCGAGAAAATGAAGACAGTTTCGAGCCCGGACTCCAAATGTACTCTAATTATCGCCAAAACGACCGTATCGGCACGTAGATAACATTTAAGAGGTAGACATAAATGCTTGAGCGATCACTTGACGATAAACTTACGAACTGTCACAAATCGTTCCGCGTACCAAACATGCGGCCCAATCATCACTTGGTGGTTTGCGGGAGGTGCAGAAATGAGGTATCTACATATATATATATATATATATATATATATATATATATATATATATATATATATATATATATATATATATATATATATATATATATATATATATATATATAAGAGTTTTTTCGAGCAAACGAGAGCGTCCACATCATCGAAATCAATTTAGGAAAGTATAATTTTTGATGTAAAAAATAAAGTGGAGAATCTTTTAATTTTTATAATATGTATATTATATAAATTATATTCAAGTGATATTTCCAATTTTTATATCAAACTTTAACATTTCATTTGACAAAAAAATATCGTTAAAAAAATTATGAAAATAATATAATTAGCTTTGTGGTAAAAAAAAATGCTATCATTAGAGTATACATTTCATATTATTTGTACATATTAAAGATGATGTACTTCTTAATATGTAAAATTGTGTACTTTTTAGTATGTTTTGTCCTTCATTGGAAAATAAGTAGGTGTGGTGAATATACTACATTTAAATAGTAGAATTATCCCACGTCGAAAGATTAGTATAAGGTAATGTGATCTTATGATTATAAATAGGAGACATATTTAGAAGTTAGGTATCAACCCAAAAAATTTTGAGTCTCATAAATATTGTTTTAAAGAGCTCTCTTAAAATTTTCTATCATTACCTCTACGATATGATAGAAAAAATAAAGTGGAGATTGATGATAACTACCCGAAAAAGTGTTAAGAACATGAACAAGAGAAGCAAAAATCACTTAATATTGGTGTCACATAGGCAACCTATAATGAACAACATTACAACATACACAAAGTTAATGCACAATACAAAACAAAGGGTTTTACTAATGGTAGTCTCCTAATGTAACATTCCGTTTTGATGATTGATCTTCTTTTGTGGATTGAGTGCTATTGAGTGTTATGGAAGTAATGTTATGGAGTCAGTATTGAGAGCCTATGCTATAGTTGAGACGATATCGTGAGCCATGTTGTGGAAGGAAGAGTAGTTTGTGGAGTTGGTGTTAAGTGTCCATGTTTTATAGGTTGGGTTGGAACTTCGCGGTCGTGTTTCATTTTGTTTGTTGTTTTGCTTTGACTCGGGATAATGATTTTTGTGGTGACTTGTATAGTTCCTTGGTGTTGTTATATGTGGTTGGTGTAGCCTTGTGGCGTAGTGTTGTGCTTTATTTTATAGTAGAGTGTGAACTTCGGGACGAAGTTCTTTTTAAGGGGGGAAGATTGTAACACTACGGATTTTCCTTGGTGACTACTCGACCGAGTAGAACCTACTCGGCCGAGTAGTCTTTGAGGTTGTGTATTGTTTTGGTTCGCGAGGAACACTCGGCCGAGTAAAGTGAACACTCGACCGAGTATGGGACACTCGGCCGAGTATACACTTACTCGACCGAGTGTCCGGTTTGGCGAAGTGTTATTTCGACGGTTTGATTAGGGAGCGTTTAAGATTTATTTTATATCCGCGTCAGTTTTCGAAATATCATTTCTACTTCATCATTCTTACGTAACCCTAATCTCTCCCTAATTACTCCTTAATCACCCCTTTGCTTTGTTGATTGCGAAACCTTCGGAGTCCTTACGTACATTTCCTCATCCTACTGTTGGTAAGTGTTATTCTATGTTGTTTGTATTCGTTGGGGTTCTTTTGTATGTTTACGGAATTGGGGAAATATGGGGATTGTGCAATGTGTAATTGTGTGATATGATTATGTTATAGGAGAAGTCTTCGTAGAGGAGCCTTTCTGAGTCTTCAAGTCCTTTCCCACTGTTGATTGCTAAGGTAGGGTTTCTCCTACTCAGTACTGTTAATTGATTGAGATTGCATATGTTCATAACTGTTGTTATCTGCTGATCATCGGAGGATAGGTGTTGTGGAGACTGTGTTGGTGTGGTGGTGTTGTGACGGTTGTGGTATTGTGACAGCTGTGATGCTGTGTGTGTGATTGTGGTGGAGTCACTTGCGGGAGTGGCTTCACACCCTAGTTCGCCCTCCGTGGAACCCGTCACGGGAGGGGATGTGCACATTAAGGGACAGGGATTGTTAGTCGCTCGTTGATGAGCTGGACTAGGTGGGGATGGGCTGCGGTCACCCACTGGCGGCGAGGATTACCTGTTGCGATGGGTAATCTGGCAGGGCTACACACTTCGGTGTGTAGTCGGTTACTGTGTGAGATCGATGATCATTTGGTTGTATTGTTGTTGTCTTATATTGATTGAGTAGTCGACCCCGTGTTGTTGTTTTGTAAAACCTGCGGTGATCCATTCGGGGATGGTGAGCAGATTGTGACAGGTAATGCAGATGTTTAGCTATGGAACAGTCATGGGGAGTCACCACGTCAAGTCTAGCTTCCGTTGTTATGAGTTTAGATGTCTTGGATTTCATTTGTATTGAGACCTTGTACGTTTATTTTGAGTTGGTCTGAGATAGTGTAATCTTTAACTTTTATACTTTAATAAATGTTGTTTGGAATTTGTAACTTTGATATACTAACCTCGGGAAACCGAGATGGTAACAGCCTTTCATGCTAGGGTAGTCCTTGGTAAGGTACCTTGGTATGAGGGGGTGTTACAAAGTGGTATCAGAGCCGACGATTCCGGCACCTAAAACTAATGAACTCAATGAACTTAGGGAGTCTAAATAAAATGAACCCGGGGAGAGTTGTTTGGAGCTACCGCAAAGACTTGGGAGACGTCCAGGAGTCGCACTAAGGCCCTTACGATCTCAAGCCGGTCACATGGGGGGGGGGAAACTGTTGTATGTTTGAGTTATGTGTGTTTGATATCTGTAGTTTGAATCTTGTGCATGGTTGGATTAAATGAGGAAAGAAGTGGAATATGGTAGTAGTTGAAAGATGTATCGACGATTTGTTGAAGTTGAAACTTTGAGCATGGAATATGTTGGCATGTTAAGTGTTGGAACATGGTAAAAGATGAAAAGTGAATTGTGAAATTGTATCTGGTTGATATTGAGCATGAAGAATGTGATCATGTTACCTGTTTAATACAATGTTGAGCATGAAGTATGGTAGTGGTACATGTGCACATGAATATGATGATTTTAATGCCTGATTGTTGGTAGAAGCATATGATTAAGGTCATGCGTCTGTATATGTGAATGTCGTGTTTAATTTTCATGTGAGTATGATCAGAGTTCACTTGTGTACTGGTATTTAGAAGTATTAAGTTGTTTTTGTTGCCTTATGCATGTTCAAGTTGTTTTGGCATTAGAAAGCTTGATTTATCTGAATACCGATTACGGAAGGGTTGCCTTAAAACTGTTATAAGTCTAGTTCGAGAAATGGTATTGCTGTGATTCCAAGTTGAGGTGATAGCTTGTCCTCTTACGATTCTAACGATAGGTCACACGCCCAGATTGACCAAGTAACGAGTGAGATATGACTGTTTACGAAAAACTGGACGGTCTGAGAATCTGCGCCTATACTCGACCGAGTAGTCCCTACTCGGCCGAGTGTCTTTTATACTCGACCGAGTATTCCATATTCGGCCGAGTAAGCTCTCTGTGATAATACTGTTTAGCGTCTGGAGTCGTGAACTCGGCCGAGTAGTCTCATACTCGACCGAGTAAGGTCTACTCGGCCGAGTATTCCCAATACTCGACCGAGTAATCCTTCTGCGACAATTGAGTTTGCTTCTGGAGTCGAAAACTCGACCGAGTACCTTGTACTCGACCTAGTATGTTATGTATTCGACGGAGTACCCCGTTGGGCGGCCACTTTGAGTCGGTGGCTATGTTTTTACTTTTGTTTTGAGCTGGTGGCTATGTTTTTCATTGTTTTGAGTCATAGGGTATATACACATGTATGTTATGAGTCTTAACGCATTCTTTTATATGTGAGACGGTCTTGATACGTAAGTTACCGGAAGGTATGACATGGAGAATGATGGCTTATGAGGGACATGTGTTGGGTAAGGAAGACATGTGTTAATGTGGTTGTGAAGGATAGTGGAAAAAGAAAAGGGAAGAATGATGAGCTAATCGAGGTAAAGAGCATGTTTTGTGAGATATGATGAGTGAAACAGTCGTGTATTGAGTAGTATAAAAGTAAGTGTATATGGGCAAGGGTGATGTAAGTGTAAAGAAGCATGAGAATGAAAGATTGAGATGAGAGATACGAATAGTGACATTTCGGGATGTGTAAGGACTTATAGAGGGAGACGGTTAGCATTGTGTTGCTTAAGGATATATGTAATGAAAGGTTGCTTTAGAGGGATGGAGAAGAGGGGTATATAGTGAACTTAGATAGAGTTATGTCGCGACGTGGATTTGTAGATGGTGACCAAGTTTGGGAATTTGGAATTTTCACGATGTGAGCCTAGTGAGTAATTCTTTGGGCAGCTAACGTTATGAGATGAATTTTGGTTTCCTAGTGATGTAAAAAGGGAGATGCAATTGTTTGAACTTTAAACGTTGATTTTATGGATAGATTAGTGACAATTGGGAGTTATAGTATAATGAGAGAAGACCCATGGTAAGAAAGAGTGAGATGATATCGACATAAAATAATGGGAATTGAGTTTGGAGCAATGTGAAGGTAACTGGAGCACTTAAGAGTTAGACAGAAATAATGAAGAGTTGAATCATTAAGGGAGTTTGTCGAGGGTAAAAGAAAAGAATAAGGGGAGTAAAACTAGGAACATGTTCACTGAGGATATGTGATATAAAAGTAAGGAATCGTAGAGATGTATGATACTATCATGAGGATTTGAGTTACAGTTATATAGAAGTTCCAGGACAACATGATAATCATGAGTTTCGAGGAATTAAAGAAAGCAAAAGTTGGGCAAAGAATTTGCACGATATGAGATTTTGGTGGTGAGTCGGGTGACGATACGATTACGGATGAAATTGGAAATAGTGTTGAGGTGATTTTTGTTGATATATTTGATGTTTGTCGTTTGGGATGAGAACCAAAGGGAGGAAAAGGATTGTTATATTAAGAAGTGATAGTAAGAGAGTAGTCACATGAAAAATGTTGGTGTCATAATATTGTCACTAGTGGTTGAGGATGATGTTATTTTGGGGAAGTTAGTTGTTCTAATGAGGTTGATTTTGTGAAGGTGATTAATGTTTGGTTATGAGGGATTTTAAGGTATGGATATATGAGGTATTCGTTAGTAGTTGGGTACAGATGATATGGCTACGTTCGCCGGGTGGTGATAATTGTGTGTAAAAGAAGATATGTTATGAAGGGCACCTGAGTTAAGTCCGGATAAGAGGTATTCATTGTCAAGTGGTAACTTACGTAATCAGGATTGACTATTTGGATGTGATTATGGGTCTTAGGAGTATGTAAATGTTTGTGTGAGGTTGTGACCTCACGAGATGCGGTATGGTGTGATAGTCATAAAGTTGTTATATGAATGTTTGTAATATATGTTGGATACGGTAACTTAATGGAATGATGATCAAAAAAGTGATAGTTTGGGTGGTCTGACAAGACTGGTTATACTTGCATGTGTATTCATGATATATGTTTATTCCATGAAAAGTATGGATGGTATGCATGAGATTCTTGTCTATTTATTCCGTATTATGTATGGTGTTGTGATCTGGTAAAGCAGTTTTGAGTAAGTTTGTTGTCCAAGATGTTATATTGAGTCAGTGTTTATGGGATTGTGTATGTTGTGATGTCTATCGGTGTGGTTGTGGTGCCTCGGGTGGTGATCCGGGCACGGTACTTACTGTTGTGATGCGGGTATTTTCGCACTGTGGTGCGGCTGTTGGTGGCAATGTTGCGATGTTGTCACCGGTTGTGGTGGAGTAGGTGGGATGACTATAATACGAGTTTTCGTAAGTGCATACCAGTTAAACATAGATTGTTGTTTTGTTTGTCATTGTTCCTTGTGAGTTTTGGTTGAACATAAAGACTGTTGTTTTGTTTTGTTGATGTTTCTTACCAGTTTCAGTTTGGGAATGAGGGTAGAGTATGATGTGAAAGAGAGTTGTATATGTTTTCGTTGTTGTCATGATATAGTGATATTCTGTTGATGGGACACAGTTGTGAGAAGTGATTACAGTAATTTTTATCTTGTTTTAAGATGAGGCATCGGTAGTCATAGTCATGGCAAGTGATTCGTGGAATATGTGTTGTAATGATCTGAAAGCGACAAGTGGCTCATAATCTTTTGTTGAGATAGTGAGTACAGGATATTGGGAATTAGTGTCATGTTCAGTTATGTATGAGTTTTGCGGTAATGAAAGAAAAGAACTTGAGGATCTAGTGTCAGTGTACGTAACAAGTGTGGAGTGTGAATTATGCTTTTGGTGATATGAGTTTTATATAGTTTATATAAAGATATATGTCATGTTGCGGTAATGTGGAAGAGTTGAAGTTTTGGGTTAGGTTAAAGATTTTGAGGTATAGGTTAGGGGGTGTGACGAGTGAATTGAAGGATGACAGTTGTTTAAGTAAGAGAGCCTAAGATATATGCATGGCGACTGTTCAGATTATAAGTGGTTATCTTTGACATCTGGTGGTGATGAAGATAATGAGAGGTATAACTAAGGATCTAGTATTAGTGAGTTACGAGGACGTAACATTTATCTTAAGAGGAGTAGGATGCGATAAAAGAGATTTTGATGGTTGTGCATAGGGTAGTATAATTGGAAGTAGAGTGTTGGTGTAGCATAAAGGACGGATATTTGTGTTGATTTTATTAAAGGTCATGACCGTGCTTGTAGTAGTTCGATGTTTAGCAATGAGAGAATATTTCAACGGTGTTGTGAGTTGAATGATAATGATTATGAGTCTAATAGTTTTGACAGTTGGAAGATGATGTTTATGTGTTTGAGTAAACTTCGAGGACGAAGTTCGTTTTAAGGATGATAGAATGTAACATTCCGTTTTGATGATTGATCTTCTTTTGTGGATTGAGTGCTATTGAGTGTTATGGAAGTAATGTTATGGAGTCAGTATTGAGAGCCTATGCTATAGTTGAGACGATATCGTGAGCCATGTTGTGGAAGGAAGAGTAGTTTGTGGAGTTGGTGTTAAGTGTCCATGTTTTATAGGTTGGGTTGGAACTTCGCGGTCGTGTTTCGTTTTGTTTGTTGTTTTGCTTTGACTCGGGATAATGATTTTTGTGGTGACTTGTATAGTTCCTTGGTGTTGTTATATGTGGTTGGTGTAGCCTTGTGGCGTAGTGTTGTGCTTTATTTTATAGTAGAGTGTGAACTTCGGGACGAAGTTCTTTTTAAGGGGGGAAGATTGTAACACTACGGATTTTCCTTGGTGACTACTCGACCGAGTAGAACCTACTCGGCCGAGTAGTCTTTGAGGTTGTGTATTGTTTTGGTTCTGCTGAGGAACACTCGGCCGAGTAAAGTGAACACTCGACCGAGTATGGGACACTCGGCCGAGTATACACTTACTCGACCGAGTGTCCGGTTTGGCGAAGTGTTATTTCGACGGTTTGATTAGGGAGCGTTTAAGATTTATTTTATATCCGCGTCAGTTTTCGAAATATCATTTCTACTTCATCATTCTTACGTAACCCTAATCTCTCCCTAATTACTCCTTAATCACCCCTTTGCTTTGTTGATTGCGAAACCTTCGGAGTCCTTACGTACATTTCCTCATCCCTCTTTGTTGGTAAGTGTTATTCTATGTTGTTTGTATTCGTTGGGGTTCTTTTGTATGTTTACGGAATTGGGGAAATATGGGGATTGTGCAATGTGTAATTGTGTGATATGATTATGTTATAGGAGAAGTCTTCGTAGAGGAGCCTTTACGAGTCTTCAAGTCCTTTCCCACTTTGTTGATTGCTAAGGTAGGGTTTCTCCTACTCGATCGTTAATTGATTGAGATTGCATATGTTCATAATTGTTGTTATCTCTGCGATCATCGGAGGATAGGTGTTGTGGAGACTGTGTTGGTGTGGTGGTGTTGTGACGGTTGTGGTATTGTGACAATTTGTGATCTTTGTGTGTGTGATTGTGGTGGAGTCACTTGCGGGAGTGGCTTCACACCCTAGTTCGCCCTCCGTGGAACCCGTCACGGGAGGGGATGTGCACATTAAGGGACGGGGATTGTTAGTCGCTCGTTGATGAGCTGGACTAGGTGGGGATGGGTGCGGTCACCCATCTGGCGGCGAGGATTACCTGTTGCGATGGGTAATCTGGCAGGGCTACACACTTCGGTGTGTAGTCGGTTCTTGTGTGAGATCGATGATCACTGGTTGTATTGTTGTTGTCTTATATTGATTGAGTAGTATCGACCCCGTGTTGTTGTTTTGTAAAACCTGCGGTGATCCATTCGGGGATGGTGAGCAGATTGTGACAGGTAATGCAGATGTTTAGCTATGGAACAGTCATGGGGAGTCACCACGTCAAGTCTAGCTTCCGTTGTTATGAGTTTAGATGTCTTGGATTTCATTTGTATTGAGACCTTGTACGTTTATTTTGAGTTGGTCTGAGATAGTGTAATCTTTAACTTTTATACTTTAATAAATGTTGTTTGGAATTTGTAACTTTGATATACTAACCTCGGGAAACCGAGATGGTAACAGCCTTTCATGCTAGGGTAGTCCTTGGTAAGGTACCTTGGTATGAGGGGGTGTTACACCTAACACAATACAAAACTAAAGATTTTACTAATTGTTGTCTCCTGAATGCACTAATAGAGCGTTAATAAGTCGTTATATGTACGATGTAGAGATCCCTATCTAATGATCGAGACTATGTGGTTTTACCTTCAAAGAAAAATACTATGTATACAATAGTGGTTTTTTTAAGAAGAGACATTACTTCTTGATATGTTATATCTTTCATATTGAAAAATAATGTAGGCATAGTGAACATACTACGTCTAAATAATTAAATTATATATCTCACATCGAAAGAATAGTATACTGTAGGGTTTCTATAAATATATATAAATAGGAGATATCCTTGAAACTTAAACCTAAAATTTTTTGATATAAAAGATATGTACTTATTAGTATGTTATAGTTTCAGATCGTGACCCGAGATTCTGTTCCCGTTTCTGGACTGCTTTGCAAGAAGCCATGGGTAGTAAGCTACTGATGAGTACCGTTTTTCATGCCGCTACAGATGGACAGACTGAGAGGACTATCCAGACTTTAGAGGACCTCCTCCGTGCTTGTGCTTTAGACTTCCACACTTCTTGGGAGAAGTGCTTACCTCTTATTGAATTCTCCTACAACAATAGCTATCATACTTCTATCAAGATGTCACCTTATGAAGCTTTGTATGGTAGGAAGTGCCGTAGTCCGCTCTGTTGGGATCAAGTCCAAGATGCTCATGTGTTGGGACCCGATTTGGTGACTGAGACCATCAATCAGGTTCGGATCATTCGAGAGCGTATGAAAGCCGCTCAAGACCGACAGAAATCGTATGCTGATGCTTGTCGTCGACCACTTGCCTTTGAGGTTGATGATCGAGTATTCCTTAAGGTGTCACCTATGAAAGGGGTGAAACGTTTTGGTGTGAAAGGAAAGCTGAGTCCCAAATACATTGAACCTTTCCGTGTGCTTGAGAAGATTGGTCCCGTTGCTTACCGTTTAGAGTTGCCCCCGAATTTGAGCAAGGTTCATAATGTCTTCCATGTTTCTCAGTTGAGGAAGTACATTAGTGATCCGAGCCATGTTATTCAAGAAGAAATCCCAGATTTGGAACCTAACTTGGCTTTGGAAGAAAGGCCGATCCGAATCCTCGAAAGGGCAAACAAGCAACTTAGAAACAAAGTGGTGCCTCTAGATCGTATCCTTTGGCGTTGTGGAAATGTCGAAGAAGAAACTTGGGAGCCTGAATCTTCTATGTTAGCTAAATATCCCGAACTCTTCTCGTGAGGTACTTTCCGTTCCTTTATCTAATCCTTGTGAGTTTTAGCTATCCTTTCGAGTGTTCCTCTCCTTCCCTGGAATATTCTCCGCGTTAGTAGTCATTGCTTAGTTGTATAAGAGCCGTAGTTAGAGTTTAGTCATGATTAGTGAAGTCATTATCCTTATTGAAGAGTTTCGAACTAAAGATTTTCGAAAATGTTTTAATGTTTTCCACTGGTTTTAACGTCAATGAGTGGTAAAGTTCGTTATTGGAGACGTCCGATAATTGGTTTTCTCATTTGTTGGTGTAAAAATATATACTTTTATGTCTTTGATTTGGAATGTTGATGTTCTTGAACGGCCGACGAGGATATTCCGTTCCATTGAAAAGACATTTATATTTCATACGTTCATATTTTGAAGATTTTGTTTACTTGATTTTAAAGAGATAGACCTACATATATACAATGTTTCTTCTTCTAAGTTTCGGGGACGAAACTTCTTAAAAGGAGGGATGATTGTAACACCCCGTAAATTTGAAGACTTTTATTATATTTTAAAAGTAATATTTTAATCTATTTTAATTTAATATTAATTTATTTGAAATAATAATAATTTGATAAAATATAATTTTGTTTTAGTTTGAAGTAATGTAATCACTTTTGATAGTTTAGAAATGTTTAAAAGTAATTTAAACTATATTTAAACCTTTTACTTTGATAAAATAGATTTCTGATAAAAGTCGTAATATTGGGATTTTCCCATTTCTTACGGTCGTTGGCTAAACGAGTTTGGATATTGGACATATGAGTACTTACTCTTTTAGTAAAATCGTGTTTAAGAACTTTAATATTCTCGGAAATCGCGTTCGACGAATATTTCTAATTACCGTCGAAGCAAACCCAAAACGTAAACAATTGACCACCTCCCCATGCCCATTTGGACCGGCCCTATCCCTCCTTTTGCCTCCTCTTTCAACTTTCATTTCCTCCATTCTCAATCTATCTCCTCCTTCTCTCAAACACCAAAAACCTACCAAAAATCCTTCTTACAAACCCTAAATCCTTCATAAATCCTTCATTTCTCCACCAATTTGCATAAAACTTATATATTTGGAATCCTCTCTTCAATCCTCATCTACTAGTAAGCTTTATTTTCATTTCCCCCAATTTCGTTTCGGGTCTTATCTTTTTAGGGTTTTGAATTTAAGCTTAATAATTGTGTTTTTGTTGTTCTTATAGGTGAAGAATTTGAAGATGAGTTAGGTGACTCATATGTTGTTGAAGATGAAGAGTAATTTTGGGTTTTAGAAGCTTTCTCAAGTTATTACTTGTCGCTTTGCTAGCTTAAGGTAACTATTCCGAGTTACTCGACGATTTAATGTCACATTAGTGTTGTTTATGATGTGTTGGATGCTTATGTGATTAATAACATGTTAACTTTAATTTTCACATGAATTGTTGTTGTTAAAGTTTGTTAAATATGTTGTTTTTCACATGTTTAAGTGTTGAAACGGAATGAATATTGTTGATTGTTGCTTGAGACGGTATTAAATTGAGCTTGAAACGGATTTTGGTGGGAAAAAGGAAAAAGGGGGAAAGACCGCCCAAAACAGCTCGGAAAAGGGCGCGGCTGACCCGGCAGGCCCGGTGGGTCTGGTCCAGATTTTGACCCGTCACTTTAGGTCGGGTCTTGGGTCTATTGTTTGATGTTTTGGGCCTATGGTTCATGTTTTGAAGTATGTTGGTATTTTGGCATGTAGGAAATTGTTTAAGCTAATATTTCCGTTGAATTGGTTATTTTATAAGTTGGCATATTTTCTCTATGTCAATAGTTTTCACATGATAGAAATTGGAAATGGCATGAGAATGATATTGTGATGAATTTTGTGATTTGGGCCAATGTAGGCCAAGACTCTGAGCTGGGCCAATTTGACCAAATGAGTTTGGTCAAGTTAGGTTTGAACCAGTCAGCCTCGATTTGACCGATGACCCGTCGCGGGACTAGGGTCGAGTATTTGTCTTTGAGTATGATTGTATTTTCATATGTTGGTTGTTGGATGAATTGGTTGCCTATTACTTGAGTCTTCTTGCCTTGTTGCCATTTTAGCTTGTTCTCATGGATTATGGTACTGTTGGTTAGCTGGAATTTGGATTATTATTGATATTGGAGATATTGTTGGATTGTCAGCTGAATATGCTCTTGCGTAGCCTTTCATATGCTAGGGTGTGTATGATCATTTGTGTGTGCAAGTTTGGACTCTTTGCCCCTCTTATGGTTAATTGGGTGTCCCACTTGTCTTATGTGGCGTGGGCTAAAGTATTCAAGCTGGGACTAGGTCCTAGGTGAGTATTTCGGCCTTCGTCATAGATAGGCCATTATAGTCTTTGACGAGTATATGTTCACCGCTTAATAGCCTTTGTGTCTTAGCTTGGTGGGTTTATATCTAAGTTAGGGTATGACTTCCTGACGTACTCTTAGAAGTATGTAGTCAGCTTAAGTACTAGCCAACCCTTTGGTGGACTCCTTAGGGGTACTCATGTGTTGTTATCATGGATCTTGGATGCGGTAGTTTTCCGCATGTCGCTAGGTCTGCGCAGGTTTAGGACTAGGGTGTTTACCTTACCTCGTGGTATAGACTCGAGTTACAGAGTGACTATTGACTGTACTAAGAACTTATGCCTGTCTCTAGATATATTGTCCTTTCTTGTTTGATGATTCTATGAATCATAGAAGGTGAGATGCAAGCCGGCTATGGTTGATAGAGTTTGGATTCCCGGATGTTATGTGATTCACATGATAGTGTAGTATGAGTTGGTCTAGTATTCACATGCTAGGACTATGTGTTGTTATATTGTTGTTCACATGATAAGCACGATTGTCTAGCCTCTATATGCTAAGGCTATGTGTTATTAATATTCATATTTTTATGTTTACATGTTATATTAATTATGACATTTCGTGGCTGGGAGAACTCGGACTTACTCCCCACTGACTGTGGCTTTCGTATTTGTATAAAATGCGATCGGCAGGTATGGTGATGCTTATATGGGGTTCATGGACGAGCTAGCGAGCAAAGTAACCTTGGGACTTACTTAGATTTGGTTTTATTTATAGAGACTCTTATACGAGTTTTTATGTCACATACATTTTAGGGACATATGTCTCCCTCTTTACATTTGGTTGTATAACTTTGCTATTCGCGACTTTAGCGATGGTTATGTTTTGAAACTTTTATTTAGACCTTGTATGTTTTGACACCTTTCAATTTGGATATCTTTATAACAGGTTCGGGGTTTTTTTAAAATTACAGGTTTTTACCCAAACGAACCTATTACAAACATATCCATGCAGTTTTATTCTAGAATTACATGTTTACTTTTCCGCAATGAATGAGGGTGTCACAGTAAGTGCGGTGAATATACTGTGTATAAATACGAGTCATCCTTGAAACTTAGGTATCAACCCAAAATCTTTTAAGTCTCTTAAGTATTGTCTTATAGTCACAGGGGCGAAGCCAAGATCCAAAATATGGGTAGCGAAAAATTTGTAATTCACCTCTTATTGCTTAGCATTATACCGTAACAAAACCGTATACCAATTTTCTCTTTGTCTCGGAGTAACCTTATAAGTCCACGAGTGCACAATGATAATACTCCTATAATCCTATGTACAATACGTGTCCCATAGGCCATTTCCCTTCAATTTTCTTGTAAATTGTAATGCTCGTACAGTCCTACTTCTATTATATGATTGCCTACTTGCCTTCTTTTTATGTGCTTCTATTAATGTTCCAACTTTTTTCATCCTATTTTCCTCCACAATTCCATAAATCAATGACACAAATTCTCGTTTAAGATGAAAGTATACATCTTAAGTTATAGAGGGGTTAAATACCATCCATTTGAAGAGATAAGACAAAAACAAAATGTCTAAATATTAGCAAAAGACTTGTCTTATCTAATGAAGTTGTATGGTATTTGACCTATTTTAATCTTAAGACTGATATATCGCTTAAGAGAGACTTATCAAATCAATAATCATATGTACAGTATACTTCCAAATTTATTTGTTCAATCAATTATTCAATTATCTCTCTTCCTAACTTTATCTCTTCAACTCATCGAATTCTTTCAACCCCCAAAATCACAAATTACTATTAAATCATCGATTTTATGAATTGATTCAATTCATCATCCAACTATCCAAGCCTTCAATCTATTGGAAATTAACATATTTATCAATCATTTATGATCTATCAACAATTACAACTTCCACTTAATTACTCAAATAACAACATTAATATGCGTTTAGAACATCGTACCAAAAAAAAAAATATGCGTTTAGAACAAAGATTTAATAATTACCTCAAACCAAAGGTAGCTCCGCTAACTGTCTTTAATGTCAGATTTGCGACTATCGATTCGACGGCGAAATCGAAAGGAAGAAAATGAAGAATTGGCGACTCCGCCCAAGTAATCAAAGTAGAGTTTTTTAGAAAAAAATACAATAAAGAATAGAGAATATGGTTTGAGTTTTACGGTAAGTTGCCTATTTAATAGTAATTTAGTATATATTTTTTTCATATCGTTGAGTTTATTAGGAAAGAGCACTATTTTTGTTATAGTTTAACTTCCCATTTAAGTAAATAATTGGGTAAATATATCATATAACTAAATAAATAGGGTAGCAAATTATTCCTTTATCAAATATTTTTTTTTGGATGAGCTTGCATCGCTTCGCCCCTGCTTATAGAGAGCTCTTAAAAGTTTGTAAAAGTTTGTTCTCATCATCTAATAATCTATAAATGGTTTGTAAAAAGTTTATGAAAAATAATCTATAAATGGTTGGTAAAAAATTTACTTGTACAAAATATGTTATTTGTCTCACATTGAAACTAATGTAGGTGTGATGTATACTACGTATAAATAGTAAAAACGACCCACATCGGTTATCCTGTTGCAACGCACGGGCGTTCAATTGTGTCTCGGTTGCTCACCAATTTCTTGTAAAAATTAATTTGATCTCAATAAAAGTTGCGGTAGTAGTGGTAGTAGTAGTAGTAGTAATAATAATAGGAATAATAATAATAAACTTGATAATAAGTGTGACCAAATATTAACGAACAGTCAAAATTCTATAAAATGTGGTAAATGATAATAAATCGTGGCAAAACTTTAGTAAATCATTATGAGAAATAATATATCGTGGCAATATACACATAACAAACAAGACAAATTAGCATACAAATTTGGACCACATTTTTCAATATTTTCCCATGATTATGACTTTTCACATCAAAACAAAAAACTAAAAGTGCGCCTAATCTTCCCATTTAAAATCCTTTGACAAACTTGTCAATGCTTTAACCATAGTAAGAAAAAATCAAGACAGAATAACAGCTATTGTACCTTTCAAGCTTGATGTCAACCATAAAATAGTCATGCGTAGTTTCCAAATTAAATTCTTTATCAAACCAATTCATATCTTTCATGTTGTTGCAGGAGTCAAATGAACAAGTTTTTTCACGAGACGAACAACAATACTTGCGAATGATAGCAGAATCAGAATTTGGTAAACGTAGTAAAAAGTTAACGAGTTGTGAAAAAGGACATTTATATAAGTTTAGTCGAAAGAAGTATAAAACCGAGAATACTTAAAGAAAAGTTCTTTAAAACCTGTGGTCGAGTAAAACCCCGATCAGTACAAATTGCGGTTCTGAAGACATGCTTAAGCTGGAAGAGACAAATATTAACAGAAACAACATAAATCATAAATGTAAGAACACAGTTGGAGATAAAAAAAAGGATCATCATACTTCATAAGCAAATACAATAGGAAGAAATTTATGCATTATAAATAATCGAAAATTATTCTAAACCAATATTCAAAATTTACATTTTTCAATACCGTCTCTCAATGTAAAATGAATATATAAAGAACTTGACGTTAAACAATACAAATTATATCCGAAAATGAAGGCAATCTACGAATTACTTACATATGTTGAAAAATGATAATTGTTTTGAAAGCTCAAAATCTTGGCCCCCGGATTCTTTCTCGTAAATCTTGAGCCAGTGCTTGTACAATTCTTCTGGGAGACCATACGAGGCATATACAGCAGTTAAACTATCTCTGGTACCCATCCATACATTGCTAGATAAGTTAAAGACAAAAATACAATTTAATGATTTTAACAGTGTGGAAAAGGAGTGAAGACGAAGATAAAATGGTAGTAAATTATTAATGGTTTTAAATGGTCAAATTACATGTTTCCTACTTTTTTTTTTCTTTTTTTTAAAAAAAAAATGTAACCTGATTAATAGGTAGTCGGTTACCGGTGTGTTGTAAGAAAAATGAGTGTATAATTCAGATTATCTACATAGTATAAAAGCGGTGTCTTTTAGAGGTCACCTATTGATCCCTATTTTCTAAGAGCAATTTTTTTTTTTTTTGCTGAAGAAACCCCACGATCTTTGGTGGGTTTATTTAATCCTTGCTTGTGCATTGTGCATTCAATATGGGCATAATAAAACCAATTATTAAGAACTATACATTATATTATAATTATAATATAATTACAAAAATTACAAAAATAACATATTTATGCCTGTAAAAAAATGACCATATAATCAATTAAAAGCTAAAATCAATAAAAGTTTATTATATGCAGATTAAAAAGGAAAATTTATTGTGAATCAATTTGACGAGGGTAAAAATATTATACAAAAAAATGAAGTATCATTTAATTAAAAATAATAATTTAAATATGTAATTTTAATGCAAAAATAATCTACTTTTTAAAAAATCTCTACTTCATTCCCAGTAAATTAGACCGTATTTTTTTTGGCACAAAAATAATCTATTATCAACAGATTAAAAATAAAGAAATAAATAAAGTTTAAATAACATGCAAAGGTAATATAATCTTAAATTATTAAATACTGAGAAAAAAATTATACCCTTAAAAAAGTATATGATAGAATATACTCCGTAAGATCCAAATCACAAAAAACAATTCAAATAAAATGCGTAGTTTCTGAAATAAAATGTTATCTAACATTCACAACCCAAATAAATCGATCATTTTTTGACAGAAATTATCTTATATTTTGATAATTGTAGAATAGAAAAAAATGTAAAGTTTAAAAAGAACGTGCATTGAAGAAAAAAATTCTTATCGGAGAACAATAATATTTCACATAGAGTAAATGTTTTATTAGACTGATTAATTAATCATATTTAATCGTAAATAACAATGATGTGGATGTTTGGATAGGAATTAGATGGGAATAAAAGAGGGGCATAATTTTTGAGTGAGAGATAGGTTGAGACAGCAATTAAGGTGACGGTGCAATTGTGCAATATGAGTATATGACATGATATCGAAGGGAAGATAGGGTTATGGAATTACAGGGTACATATATTTTAGATTTATAGGTAAAAATGGACACTATTAGACTTTTCCGTCCTGGTTTGGCCTATCTTTTTTTTAACAGTTGTGTTTTTGTTTTAAAGGCAACATAATTTTGGGTTGTGTTAGTTGGACAGGTTTCGTAGTTGGAATTAGCGTGTGATATATCGGATTATTTACATTTTCGTCTATGATAAATGTACATGGTTATGTTGTTATTTTTTCTTTCACAAATTTTCATTTAAGAAACTTTAAGATAGGGCAAATATCACACATACGAAAAAAAACAGAACGCATTGAGATTGCCAAAAATTTTTGTCTCATCTATGCAAGTGAGGTGTTATTTGACCGATTATATTCTTAAGACGGGTATATCCGTCTTCAGAAAGACATATTGTTCTTCTTTTCTCTGTCAATTTATAATATGAAAAGTTCTTATTTCTGCTTCACTTGATACTTGATAGGTAAAAAACTTTTAAACATTTTATATTTACTGGATAAGTTATAATAGAAATTAACAATAATCTTTATCGTAACTTTACGTTGTCCATGTTTTTTAAACGATATGATATGGAAACAAATGTATTATCTCTAAGATCCGATGTGCTTTCCAGTATTAAAAATTGTATTCGAATTAATCGTAATTTATGAATATACATATGCGTTTTTTACTAATATTCGTAAATTGTGTTATATTATTACTCCGTATTTTATTATAATTTTGTGGCATTTTATTTTCAGTTTACATGCATTTAGCGAAATTGTTTAATTTTCACTCCAGTGCAATTCAATTTTATAATGGAATTAAAATTTAAATGGACACCCGTATATGTGTAAGCTTGATAAATGGGTATTTTTTTTTTCATTATATGTGAGTCCACGCTGATTATTTTCACCACCACATGTTCATAAATAGTCATGGACTCCCTCAATTCAACTTCAAACACAACATTTCCCTGTTACACATTTCCCAATGCACGGTTTGTATCATAAATATCTTTAGTTTTACATTATGAAAAAATATAAAAATTTCGTGTTCTTATTACACTCTTAAAGAGGAATCAAACAAGATCACACATGACCAATTTTTTTTCTTATAGATTGTAAGGAATCGTAAAAATTCTCTTCATTTATGAATAGTGTTAAAACAAAAAAATGTTGTATTTGGAGTTGAATGGAAGGAATATCAGAAATAAAATATTTAGCATAGGGAGTACACGTTTTAAAACCAAAACAATTTAACTTTTGTATCTAATGGTAGCGCGTGATGCTACAACAATACGACCCGTGCATTTTTTGCACGGGTTTAAAACTAGTATAACACTAATAGATAGCTAATTAGTCCTAATTAACATGACTCTTTATTGTGCTATCACTATAATGAGCCGAAGACCGGACCGAACTGCGTAATTTAGTCCGACCATACTTACGGTACGGTCCACTGCATCTATTTACATAAGTTGGTTTTTGGTTTGGTCTTAGACCAAACCGAATGGACTGCAAACTAGATGATGGACTAAATATTATAACAAAGGTCTTTAAAATTGTACTCCGTATTACTTACAAATATTTCTCCTAATTTAATAATATTATTTTGGTATATTCTATTATTCTAATAAAATAAACCTAGGTCTTTAATATAAACTAAAGTAATTGTTGAAATATTAAAGTAACAAGTAATGGATTATTTGATTCATATCGTCCGGTCCATACATTTTATGGTCTAGACCAGACCGACCAATATAACTATGGTCCGGTCCACGATTTAACATTTTACCCTTATTGGTCTTGGGTCTAGATTGGTCGGATCCAATCTGAGCACGTACTCCTAAGTCCTAACTTCAAGCTATTTGATGCTATAAGACCTATAACCACAAAGAATAGGACTAAATAGCTAATTATTGATTTCTACTTATATTATTATTATTATTATTATTATTATTATTATTATTATTATTATTATTATTATTTGATAAGGTAAGGAAAGTAGGATGATTAGAAATCACCCTATACCATCCTTGCGGATGAAAATCGTAAACGAAATTCAAAGAATTTTCACTTATCACAAAGTAACCAAAAGATAAAAGGGTACAAAGAAAGATTATCCTCGGAAAAGTACAACACTTTAGTAACCCATAAACAAAATAAAACTAAACTCAATAATAAAAAAAAAACTAAAAGAGTACAAGGGACTAAACCGCCGAGAAAAAAATTCAGATCTGAATTGAAATTTTTCCATAAACATACTCCATCAAGAATTCAAGATACTTCACAGTTCTAATATGAAGAAATCAACAATGATTTGGTCAATTTAAAGTTAGCTATTGAAATATAGCTATTAAATTCTTGATTTAAACCTTCCTTAACTCAGACATACGACTTAAAAAAGCTCGCGTAGGCTAAAATGGAGAGCAGATTAAAGTCAAGTCTCAAGAAAGAGAAAATCAAGAAAAAAAGGCTAAAATTTTTTCCATTAAAATACTTGATAAGAGACTAGAAACTTATTGATCTACTCCGTCATAAAGAAAAAAAGAAGGAAGAGGATGAATAAGAATAATGAAGAAAATACAAGGGAAAAGAGCTTTGGGGAATGAGATAAGAAAATGAATTTAAGATCTCTCCCTATTTTATGTGATTTTTAGTTATATTATAGTACTAGTTATTTGAATTTGTAAAATTTGATGCTTGTGAGAAAATCTTATAGGTTTCATCATATAAAAAGGTACTTCAAGTACCATATATTTCAATATTTAAATTGATTTTTTGTCGTTTTCGTGTCCTGTAAAATTCGGAGTATCAATCATATCACGTCTCCATATCTACATTGATGCAGCTAGTCTTGTAATCGACGGATATATCCGTCTATAACTAAAGACGGGTCAAATAGTTTGAAAGTAATGACATTTTTGGCCCCCATCCGTCCCACTTGTTGTTTGTCCTATTTTAGGAATGTGATATTGTATTTGGACCGTCTTTAATTATAGGCGAATATGCGCCGTCTATAATGAGATTTTGTGACATTGATGTTACTAGAACTTAGCCCTTGATCATTAAGGATGCATACTTCGTTTGTCATTTGCTCACAGAGTATTTTAATTTAATCAGATATTTATTTAATTATTAAAGCCCCTTTTACTTGTGATGGTTACAAGCTTGTGATGTCTCAAAATCCTAAATATAATTTATGGAGTTGTTTAAATACGGGTTTGGGCCGGACATGGGCCAAGCCGTGAAAGATAAAGTTGCCCTTTAAGACCTTAGTGGGTGGGGCGGGGCGACCTTAATTGTGGGCCAATTATCCCTGCCCTTGCCCGCCCTTTAATTAAACACAAATTCTTGCTTGTGACGGAGATACCCGTCGCAAGTTTGCGACGGGTTGGATATGTACTATATTTAGTGAAATGGAGCGGATAATGTACATGTGGGTTTGTGAGGAGCTCTGAGATTGCAATTAATGCTCTGATCCAATTATGACAAAAGCTACTCTTATACTCATCAGTCATCACTTCCTACTTTCCCATCTTCATTTCATTTCTTTACTTTCTTTTTTATTGTCACCTTTCTTCATCTTCTTCCTCCTACCATCATTTTTACACTGATACAAAACAAACCCACATTAAAACCCCAATTAAAAACCAAGAACAAAACCCAAAAATGCTACATCTTCATTTTATCCCTTACAACTTAAGAAAAACCCGAAACTATATCATCACTTTCATTCTAATTTATATATATGGTAAGGAAACTATATCACCTAAGAAGAACGCAAGAACGACACATCCAAGTTTTTGTTCTTAGTTTTTTTATTTGATTGTTCTGGGTTTTTTTTATATCATTGTTCTAGTTTTTTGTTTTGTTTATTTGTGTTTGTTGTCATACAAATATTACTCTTGTTGAAAATAGGAAAAAAATCCTTTTTTTGGTTGTCTTCGTTCCAACAAATTTGATTTTTTATTTGTTTTTTGAATGACAACACTGTTTTGACTGAATGGGTACATATTTATTACATTATTCTAGGTTGATGATTAGTGATTGAAAAATGATAATATATACCATTAGAATGGAATCATCATATACTAAAATGATGACATAGTGAATTGAGGTACTTTAGATGTTAAGAAGCGTAAAACATGTTGATTTCTACAATATTGTATTCAGGTGGTAACATGATACACTGATGTGATCACATATTTTATTACAATGCTAAAATAAATAAATTATATGGTATTATATATGTTTTTTTTTTACAAAAATGTATTTATGTGGTAACATGTAGTACTGAGACGTGAACATATTAAACTGAAGTGGCTACATATTAAACTACTATATTAATATAAAATGGGGACATATTACTCTTGTGCTTGAATGAATGGTAACATGTGAAGCAAAAATGGTGCATATTGAAATTTTGCAAAAGATGTTATCTGTAACTGTTAATATGTAACCATATATCATGTAAATGTTCGTATATTCAATCCTTTTGTTATCCTAACAAACGTGACATGTATTGCTTAGTCAGATAAAAGTTCCAATGGTGGAGATGCTTACTCAAATAATAGTAGTCATAGTAAGATGCAATAGTATTCATAGTAACATATCATTGCTTGTAAGGACATGGAAAGATGAAGTATTGTTAGATAAAAGTATGAGTGGGAGGTTTGTTCTACTATTAGTGAATATGTACTCATATATCCTCTGGATGTATGTACCACTATCGAATATGTACTCATATATCTTGTTGTAAGCCTTAAATCATGTAAGTATTGTAATTCTGTGTCACTATGTTAAATAATGAATATTTAGTCATTTATTTGTTTAGTTAATGTTGAGTTATGTATGTGGGAAGCATGATTTTGCACTATTTTTTTTATGAATGTGTACAATTCTATTAATATTTTGTAACCACGAGCGTTAAAGATGTTTGCATAAAACCGTATTAATTTGCATAAGACGGTATTTTCAAGTTTTGAATTTCATGAATTAGATGAATATGCATAACTTTTTCCCATCCTTGAAGAAAAAAGTGACCACTTCAGCTTAACATGTGACCACTTCGAAAATAAATTTCAATACCATTTATGCTCCAAAAATTAATAACTCCAGAAAGGTTACATGTTTACTTAATCGATCAATATGTTACTATTTAAATATGGTCACAAACATTTACGAAAAATAAACATATTTCAGTTTGTTACATGTTTACATAATTGATCAATATGTTACCACCGTATTTTCAAGTCTTGAATTACATGAATTAATTGAAGATGCATAACTTTTTTCCATCACTGAAAAAAAATCTGACCACTTCATTTTAACATGTGACCGCTTCAAAAAATAAATTCAATAACTTCAATAACATGAGTGATCATTTATGCTCCAAAAATCAATAACTTCAAAAAAAGTTACATGTTTACTTTATTGATCTAAATATGGTCACAAACATTTAGGAAATGGACACATATTTCTGTCTGTTACATGTTTACTTAACTGATCAATATGTCAACATTTCCTAAGGTTTGTAAGCTCCCTAAAATTGATTACAAAGTATTTTAATATATAAACAAACGAACTCGATATGGTAACATTGTATCCTGTTCTTTAATCAAAATTTAATATCAACTTTCCTAAAAAAAATAAAAATTAATAGCAACTAAAAAAGGAAATAATTTTGGAATTTCCTAAAAAAAGTTGATATAAAGTTTAACAAAACAAACAACCATAAGAAGAAACTATGAACTAAAAACTATAACAATCAAACTAAAATTGGTAACAATCACCAACAAAAATTCAGCAATTAATGAAAAATGAATCTACCAAAACTAAAAATGGAAAAATGAACTAAAATGGTAGCATTAAACTAAAAATGTAAAAAAATCAAGCAAAAGACCGAAATAATCATGGAAGTTCTTAATTTTTTTTAATAAAAAGTAAATAAAATACAACAATATAGCAAGATCTTCATCGTATCAACAAAAAATTAAACTCCAACCATTAAATCTAGAAATTAAATAATTAGTAGGTATATTGTTATGGTTCTTGTCAAGTTATAAGGATGAAGATGAATATGGGTTTGAAATTTTTTTTTGAGATGTTATATAAAGATGAAATTGTTTTCTTGATCTTGTTAGCAATTATGGTGTTAATGTTTGGGTTTCTGATTGATTTGTAGTAACATGAAGAGAGTTAAAAAAAAAAAGTTTTGAAATATGAGAATTTGAAAAGAGAGAGAGAAGGAGAAGCAAATGAATATGGGACGTAAATGAGTGAGATTAATTAGTTTGGATGAAACATTCTCACTCCCCCTCTAATGTGTGGCAAATATGTTTCATTGGGAAACTAATAAAATGAGTTTTTTTATCCCAAATTGTCATCTCTCTACCCTCACTAGTTAACTCACTCCTTTTCACACTAATTAATGCCGCCTGACACCTACTCACTACCCATGGTACACTTTCATAGCATTTGCATATAATATGATACTATCCGACCCGTCACAAGCTTGTGACGGATATCTCCGTCACAAGTAAGACGGACTGTTAATTAAAAGTCGGATGACCAATGGGCTAATGAGCCGTAACACGAAACTTCAATTTAGATGTTTTATTAATTAAAATATATAAGGGTACACAATATATAAATATTTTCGTTAAAATAACCTTTACAATTTACGTATTATTTTGTTCCACATCCCTATAAAATTGATACAATTTTCTTTGAAAATGTCTGTTTTTAAGAGTAAAAGTAAAGGATTTAAATAGTAAACGAGCCTAATGGGCCGGCCCACGGGATATATTTGTTTGCCATACCCGCCATTTAACTTCGCGGGTTGGGCTTGGCCCGTCTTCTTAATTTTTCGGGTAGAAATTACTTGTCCAAGCCCATGTAATAAATGGGCTGGACGGGACGGGCTAATGACGGGATGATCCATAAATAGTTATAATAATTTGATTCACCTAATATCCAAAAATGATTGAGACAACTAGGTATATACTTAAATTTTTTGAACCGTAAAAGAAATTCGGAAATAGTTTCAGGCATAATCAGACTTTCTTCAAGACAATTTGAAGCAAACCAATTGTAGATAACGTTCTTTTGTTTTATTTATTTTCTATACTTTCATATGTTTTTGGGAAATGATAAATACAATCAATGGGTTGTATTTAAAGAACTAAATGAGGAAAAAAAAAATTCTTAATATATGCAGTAATTACATTGATTTATGTGTAATTTAGTCTTGAATTCCTAAACTAATACTCCCTCCGTCCCGGTCATTTGTTGTCATATTCCATTTTGAGGTGTTTCAATCAATTCTTGTCCTTTCTATTTTAGTAATGCATTTAATGAGTAATTTGATCATTAACACTCAATTTGGTCAACTTGTCATCTAATAATTGGTTCCCTTCTCTTTGGTTAATCTTTGTGCCAAAACTAAAGACAACAATTAATCATATGAAAGATATTAAATGCTTAAATACAACTCAATAGATTTAACTTGTTTGATTGCCGAAACAACACATACCTAGACTCAACCTTACCCGAATGTATGACACACCCAAAGTCCCACAAAAACCAACCAAAAACTTGACAAGCCCGACTCGCCTGATCGGTTGGCACGGTCTAGTTGCATAAAATAAACAATGAACTAGTTTTAAACCCGTGCAAAATTGCACGGGTATGTATTTGGGCCAGTATTAATGTTTTTGTATGTATATTTGTTTTTGCATTTCTATTGTACTTATCTAGTTGGTCTAAATCTACGATCTACATAATTTATGTTTAAATTTGTTACAAACACGTGTTCATATACACTGGTTTATAAAGAAATAACGCAATCTACTCTTGTAAATAAAAATTGCATACATAAAAACTTTACATCCGGATAAAAGAAATATAATCTAATATAATCAACTTTAACATATGTATGTAATTCATTTGCGTTTTATGTTCGATCCCGTATATAAATGTTATTCCTTCTTGAAATTATGTAATTTTATTATTATGTAATTTTGTTTTAAAAATTATGTAATTCAATTTCATTTACTCGCATTTGTAATTTATTTTGCGTATATGTTATTAATTTTATTTACACGGAATGTATAAAATTATTTCATAATATTAATTCATAGAATTTTTTGATAATAATATTTCATAGAATTTGTTGTAAGACGGAATTTATCGCATGTTTGAAGACCGAAATCTGTGAACAAATAAATACATTGCACACTCACGGGTCCCATCATAACATGAATTTCCAAAAACAAAAAAAAACTTATATTAATGACGTGACGCGCTGAGGATTGAGTATTGTCTTTTGTATTAATATAGATAAGATTTATCCAAATCCCTTGTTCCATTACTATCAAAATCCTGTTGCAGAAAATAGTTGATCATAATTGTGTAGAAAAAGAACACGGAATCGAAATCCTGATTTGCTTTTGTTTCTTCCTGCCAAAGAAATGATCCCTATCCCAGGTAACAACTTTTCAAATATATTTTTTAGTCGATCAATGACATTGTTGACCTTAGTTTTTTTTTTTTGAATGTTGACTTCGATTAGTACCAACTATGACATTATATCACCAGAATAATCTTTGTAATAATTATTCTAGGAGTATTTGTGTTGATAGCATTTGCAATTCAGACCCCATTATGACAATTGTACAAAATTTTGAATTTGGCACACAAATTATGGACATTACAATAGTAGGTGGCTAGTTTAGATTACTAAGACCGCGTGCATCCGACCCCATTTACCCTGCAATATACGGGAGCACTTGAGGCACTGGGGTAGTGTTGTCGTTGTTTGTAATTTTTGATGGTTGAATATCTGATCAATTGGTGGAACAATTGGGATTTGGGAATGTTCAAAAGTTGTGATTTTTCTCATGGTCATTCTAATTGTCTTGTTGAGTCCATTTTGAAATTTATTTTGACCAATTTGCTTCTTGTATTGGCTGGAAGTCAAGTTTTAAGGAGATATATGTTTAAGATATGAAATTATGGAGCCATTTTATATCTTACTGATTATTAGTACCTTTGTGTTAATCTTGAATTTGGGCTTGTTTCCGTGCTTCCGGTTTCTCACTAAAGCTGATTACTTGAACCTCTCAGTGATTTATAGCAAAGGATGCTGAAAAGTGTAGGCTTCTGAAGGAAAATCTTACTGTGCAGAAAATTATTAGTGTGGATTGATATTGCGACCTACGTAGTACTAAACTATGCGTTTCTTAGAGTGCGAAATAGCAGTTGATGCTACGCGTCATTCAGAAATAGCTTCTTTGTTTCGATACAACACGAGTATAACTGGGTAAGGTTGTGTATCTCCAAGCTCTCACTCACCCTGCCAGAGACGGAAACTTGTAAAGCGTTTCAGGCGTTGGAATTATTTTGTTACTGAATTAGACTCCCCCTCATTCTATAGTTTCATACCATATTGAATTGGCACAAATATTGAGGAAAGTACGGAGTAGCTAATAAGAAGTAATGACTTGTTAGCACTTAGCACAGAGTATCATCTACTGAACTAGTGAACTGTGTGAAGGCGTCAACTTTAGGTTACTTGATTAGATGAAAAAATTGAACTTATCATACAGTTAAATGTAGTTAAATTAAAACCTCTGTGAGCTACAAATTTTGCTCGAGTTTAGCATGCTTATGAAAAATTCAGGAACACTGCTCTGTGTGATGTTAAGCTAGGATGTTAGTCTTCTGAATCTTTTCATTCACTTGCCTTCTATTTATAGGTGGGATTTGCTGATGTCATCGTTTTCATAGTTCTAAAACGCTGATGCGAGCTTGAACCAGACAAGGATACAGATTTTTTTTTTCCTGAAAAAAGTCATTTATTAGGTACGATTTTGGTTCTGGTTATTATGGAAACGGATACATCTTTCACAGAGCTTGATCTCAAACAAGAGAAATTTGAAGATCTTAGAGAGGAGAGTGAGAGGTTTCACTGTGATCTGTCGGATAAAGAGATGGTTCACAAGATTGCTCTAGTATTACTTGAAGGTTTATCAACCACATGCATTGATAACACAACAGGACAATTCTTTCGGAGTCCTGGCACAGTGGCTGCTGAAATAAGAAAAGAAATGCTGGAGTATCTCACAGAGAGAAGTCAATCCTTTGTTTCAGAGTCTCTTTTCTTAGAGGGTCGTCCCGAGGAAGAAATTTGTGACCAGCCTTCAGACATCATTTCAGACTTCATAGAGGATTTCACGGTTCTTAAGAGGAATTTACTAAGCCGGGTGTCTGGATGGCTGCTTAGTGAGACGAGAGATGACAAAATTGACGATTTTATGCAAGAAATGGAGAAGAACAGCTTTTGGTTATTGGACCGGAGGGAACGTATTGCACAAAGTCTACTAAAAAACGTCGATTTTAAGAACGAATTTCACTGTAAGATGAAATTCAAATCTGAGGTTGAACTCGAACATCATCGCCTTCAATGTGGTTTTAGGACATTGTTGTGTGAAAAAGAGGGTTGCAGTGCTACTTACAGTGCCGCTCGTGCAGAAGAGCATGATTCAGTTTGCCCTTTTAAGATGCTTCCTTGTGAGCAGAAGTGCCCGGAGATACTCATTAGACAGGAAATGGACAAGCATTGTATTACTGTCTGCCCAATGAAACCTGTAAACTGCCCGTTTTACTCAATCGGTTGTAAAGCTATTGTCCCCTATTGCAGCACTAAACAGCACTTTTCAGAAGACGTCCGTTCTCACTTGCTACTTGCTCTTATGTATCTTCATAAGGGAGCATCGGCCGAGGATTTGGGCCCGCGAGCTGAATGTATAGAACAGGTCAGTTAAAAGGAACCTTCTTTTAAAAATTTGCTAATCAGGAAATTGGATTCCTTCTTCTATTTCGTTGTGATAGCTTTTTTTTTTTTTTTTTCTAATGGATGTGGATGTGGATCTCACAAATTGTCCAAACAGCAGACTACTGCTTGCGCTGTCTTCTTCTACGCTCAAGTTTCTCCAGGAACCTTTGAATATGTGGATTAGATTATTTAAAAAAAAATCTCTTTATGAACTTGCTGTGATCTTCTATAGATGCATTTGTAGTGCATGGTATAAAATATAAACACATTATATGGATACACAATACGCAGTTCATTAAGTATTTGATACATAGATTTTAACCAAATGCCATGTTATGAATATGTAGTAATATACACAT